>NW_009928012.1:0-7192 GCF_000696875.1 Nestor notabilis | reverse complement strand
CCTTGAACACTGCCAGGGATGGGGCAGCCACAGCTCCTCTGGGCAGCCTGTGCCAGCGCCTCAGCACCGTCATCATAACCAATTTCTTCCTAATGTCCAGTCTAAGTCTCTCCTTTCAGGTGTTCTCCAGCTCGCTTGTATCTTCTACAGTCTGAAGACTCTTTTTAGTTTAAGAACATGTTTTCTATGCACAAGAAGTTTGCAGTTTTCTTGATGGAATAAGCTTGCCATACCATGAAATAACGTTCTCTGGTTTGTACAGTGTTTGTGCCTGTGTTTGCAGTTTCTGAATTCCCTTATTTTAGTGATTTCTATTGAGCTGTGTAGATGGAATAAGCTTGCCATACCATGAAATAACATTCTCTGGTTTGTACAGTGTTTGCAGTTTCTGAATTCCCTTATTTCAGAGATTTCTATTGAGCTGTGTGTTTTCAGTGATTTCAAAGCAGAGGACACTGCAATTCCTGTTGCAGTTGAATCCTAAGCAGCAGTAACTCCTAGTAACTTTCTATCAAATCCTCCTGTAAATCTTAATTAGAGAGGCAGCCAAACCACTTGCTGAAAGGAAGTTCTAGTCCTGTGTAAACCAACAGATTGAAATGTTGCAATATTTGCTCTTAGCATGAGTAGATTGTTAAACATACTTATTTTTGGGAAGGGCTATAAAGAGGTTTATGCTTCCGATGTGCTGTACTGGCACACCCAGAAGGGATGAGGACATTTATTATCCGTATTTCATTGCAGGAATGTGTTAGAGGAGGAAGCGTGCAGTGTGTGTCAAACATTGTGGGCTGTTACCACAGGATAAGCAATGGTAATAAATGTAGGGATTGGAAGCAGAAGTTTAGGGTTTGAGAAGCGATAGGAGTTTGGAATAAGTCATGGATCAAGGCCAATTCTGCAACCCCTTCACTTTGTGGTGTACTGTTAACTTGAAAAATAGGACTGTCACATCAAAAACCGCTTAATTCAGCTTTTGCATGGGTCTTGATGATGGATAAGGAGGTAGGAAACCTTCTGGCAGAGAAATCCCTTCTGGAACAATTCAGACATGATCAGCACTTGATCAGAGAAGGAGCAGGGTCATGTTGCCCCCAACATAGGAGGGCCATGGAGGTGCTCCAAGGGCTGGAGCAGCTCTGCTCTGGAGCCAGGCTGAGAGAGCTGGGCTGGGGCAGCTGGAGAAGAGAAGGCTCCTGAAGGGGACACCTTAGAGCAGCTCCAGTGCCTAAAGGGGCTCCAGGAGACCTGGAGAGGGGCTTTGGACAAGGGATGGAGGGACAGGACAAGGGGAATGGCTTGAACCTGCCAGAGGGGAGACTGAGATGAGCTCTTGGGCAGAAGCTCTTCCCTGTGAGGGTGCTGAGGCGCTGGCACAGGGTGCCCAGAGAAGCTGTGGCTGCCCCATCCCTGGCAGTGTTCAAGGCCAGGTTGGACACAGGGGCTGGGAGCAACCTGCTCTAGTGGAAGGTGTCCCTGCCCGTGGCAGGGGTTGGAGCTGGAGGAGCTTTAAGGTCCCTTCGCTCCCAAACTAGTCTGGGATTCTGTGTTCCTTGACTAAGCCCTTGTTTTGTCTGTAGCATGTGGCTCCTGGTGAGTAACTCTGATTGCTACTCTTCCTTGGACCTGCAGGATCTGTGTCTGTTGTAACCAAAGAGGAAAGCTATTGCAGGGGGTCACATCAGTGGTTATGGCAGCTCATCCGCTGTCATCGCCTAGTTGGGGTCTCCCTTCCCATGAGTCTGGACCTGGGTGTTATCAGCTCCACGTCTTGATGGCTCAGTCCTCACTTAAACTTGAGAAGGCAGCTGGACCCTGTGTTTGCTTCTGTGACAGAAGCACCTTTATGAAATGTGAGATCCTACATTCCAGTTGAGTTCTCTGAGTAGTCAAAAGAGGGATTCTCCCTTTAATTTTCTGCCTTTGTTTTCATTTGATCCTTATTTTCAAGCGTGTTTGAAGAAGTGCTTTGTGTGTGAGGAAACCTCAATTTTTATCCTTGTTTCCCCTGTTTAATTCTCTTTTTCTTGCTTTCCAGATATGAACTGAGAATTCGATACTTGCCAAAAGGTTTTCTAAACCAGTTCACTGAGGACAAACCAACTCTAAATTTTTTCTATCAGCAGGTATGTCCAGTTCTAATGCTGCTGAATTTGGTGGGCTTTGGGTTGATTTTGCTGAGTTTGGCAAGTTCTGGATTTATTTATGCAGATAATATTACTGCAGAGACAGGCACTGGTAAAATTCAAGGTTGCATATACGAAGCAGACAAGGCAGGAAGCCCATTGAGAAGTGATGAGGAATGTTTTCCAAAGCCAAGCTAATTCTGCAGTTGTCTTCTTTATTCAGATAAAAGTTACTGTTGTTCAGCTGATTTCTTGCAGTTATTTCACACTTTATGAAATTGCTCAATTTCTTTATCATTGCCAGCATGAAGAAGTGGGCAGTTTCACGATAATTCATGGAATTATAGTGAAAACATGGAATGCCTTTTCCGCTCTTTAGGTTACTTTCATTCTTTGAGTATCTGCTACTGATTAGTAAAACTACAGAATAGTAGAAGTTTCTATAAATTAAGGACCTAAATCTTCATTTTGTTCACTTAAATACTTCAGATCAGGTTTTAGACTGGCAAGCTCCAAGTACAACTTCATGCAGGTATGTTTTAGAGGAGTCTGGACTAGGATGGTTATAGTACCCATATAAAGCCTATAGAATAGGCTTTAAGAATCCATGTGTCTGTGAAAATTCCAACCTGTTACTTACTTACTACATGTTAGATGGGTCTTTCCTACTCTCTGTGTGGCATGTTGTTGATGTTCGTATGCTGCAGTATTGTTAAGAAACAGTTTGTGTTACTAAAATGACAAGTTGGTGAACCAGCTGTAGTTTTCTGTCATAGTTTTAAGCACAACTTGCTATGTGGAGGATTAGTTTTAATCCAGATTGTTTAAAGGAGTCATTTTCTGGAATATTGTCATGGTAGAGATGAAATAAGGTAGGAATGAGAAGCAGGGAGGGGGGGCTTGTGTGGTCCGCTTAACGTGCTCGTGCTCCTTTCTTTAATGTCTTCCATCCCTTGTTGTACTCACATACTCCTGCTTCAGGTAGGATTGTTTTTGAATGTGTAAGTTCCTGTATTGATATATGATGAAGTTGACTTCTGAAGAGACAATTGTAGTGCAGTGATTCTCTGGATGTAGCATCCTAGTTTAACTGATCTGGGTAATACAGCTTTGTAGTACTGCCACAGGTGGTTGTAGGAAGAACAAAATCCTGTTCCCTTTCCCTTTAGCAGCAAGTGACTTTCTTCATACTGGCTTTAAACATAGATTTTATAATGATAGAACAAGGGGGAATGGCTTTGTGCTGAAGGAGGGTAGATTTAGGAGAAAAGTCTTCCCTGTGAGGGTGCTGAGGCGCTGGCACAGGGTGCCCAGAGAAGCTGTGGCTGCCCCATCCCTGGCAGTGTTCAAGGCCAGGTTGGACACAGGGACTTGGAGCAACCTGCTCTAGTGGAAGGTGTCCCTGCCGGTGGCAGGGGTTGGAGCTGGATGAGCTTTAAGGTCTCTTCCAACCCAAACCAGTCTGGGATTCTGTGATTTTTTTCCCATGATACAAAAGTAGGTGATGACTTACAAAATGGTTTCCTGCACTCCATCATTACTCAGTAGCTGGGAAGCTTCCTGCAGCATCCTCTCACTTGTGCCTCAGAGAACTGCTTCTTTCAAGCATGGAATTTGAATTGCCAGAGGAATATTTTTTTTTAACATTTTCTGAGAAACACACTTTTACTAAACTGGGGGAAATGATTAGAAATAGATCCAAATGGCTCAGAATAGCAGGAAGGTTTAGAAGGTCATCAGGAACTGATATGCAAAGACGATCGCTCCGAGTATGTGACGATGCCCTGAATCCTGCTTCTTGTTACAAAAGGAAAATCAGAGGTTCTTGTCTCCTTGCTCCACACACCATTTTTGTTTCACTTGCTCTTTCTTCTCCACCTTACCCTGAAGTAGTTCTAAATGCAGTTCTTCAAAAGTCACTGTTCTTTGTTCTGGGATGCTGCGATGTATTTGGGTCTCCATTGTCATGGAAATCAGGCACACAAATTTCCAGAGCTGTCATTCTTTGTCCGTGAGTGTTTTGCTTCAAAAGTCTCACTTGGTCTCTTGAATAAATTAAGAAAAAGACTTTTATGTGGTGAAGTGTTAAGTCAATGCCACTGACTTGGGAGAAGAAGGCAGGAAATGGATTTGAGCAGTAACACCGCATCATAAAGCAGAGCTACAACAGGGGGGTCGTGGAAAACCAAGGAAAGATGATCTTTCACATTCTGTCTCATTGTCATTCCTGCAACATTTTACCATCCTGTTTTGCTAACCACAGCTCTCAGTCAGACACATCATGTTGTACAGAGGCAAGAACAGCAGAATGTACAGAAATCCTACATGCACACATAGATACCTCAAGCTTTCTGCACAGAAATAACCACGTTGGAGATAAGGAACATAGGGCCTAGTTATAGAAATCTGTCAGAACAACATTCTATAATCAAATTGGTATTTCTGGATGTAAGCAAAAGTCAAATACATTGCTGTGTCATGTGTTCTAAGTGAGAAAACAGAAGATTTAGAGGACCAGATGCTGCCTACGGCTAAATCTTTCTTTTCAAGATGCAGCTGAGAACCTGTTTCTAACTCGATAACATCGAAACACATGTTGTCTGACTTATTAAAAATGTATAGCATCAGATTAAAAGTTCATGAGGAGGAAGAGAAATCTGGTGACCTCTGTCACCCTGAATGGTCTGTGGATTTTAGAAAATGAGATTATATTCCTGAATGCGAGCTGCAGGGCAGTGGTATTGTTGGAAAAGAAACACAGTTTGAATAAAAGACTAAATCCTCAAGTGATCTTCATCTTCCAGAAGAGCACAGAATGTTTGTAAAGATAACAAAATGTTACCTTAATCACTGTCAGCAGATGTGGCTTATTCATACAGTTAACCCAAACCACAGGTTTCAGGCTGTTAAACTGAAAACTGGCAGGTTTCTAACTTCACATGCATGACTGCTCCCATTCAGTGCACTGAGTGCATCGCCCTGGATAAACTGGTGCAAACATCTCAGTCTTCTCCGCTTGGACTTAATATGTGAAATCTTTTATTTCATTTTCCCCTTGATTTTCACTGTTTTTCGGGATGCTGTGACCTGGTTTTGGTTTAGATGTTCTTTGTTTTCAAGACTCCTGAACAAATCAAGAACCTGTGAGTAGAACTGCAGCTTGAGGTGCAGCCGTTTGTTACCGGCGGCGGTCGTTCTGCCATCTGCAGTGGGTGTAAGCTGGTCTAATTGGAAGTATAAAAGCAGGGCACTTAATGAGGCTTTTCATAAGAGTGCCCCTGGTTTGCAATCTGTACAGCAAAGGATTAAAATTAGCGTGTGTGAGGGGGGAACCACACCACTTGGGTGTAACATCAGGATTAGTCGTACTAATATTGGTACCATGTGGTTTGTCAAAGCAGAGAATCACAGAATCCCAGGTTGGAAGGACCTCAAGGGTCATCTGGGCCAACCTTTCTAGGCAAAGTAGGACCTAGATTAGATGTCCCAGCTCCATGTCCAGCTGAATCTCAACAGCTTCCAGTGTTGGGGAGTTCACCCCTTCCCTGGGGAGATTATTCCAAAGGCTGATTGTTCTCATTGGGAAAAATTTCCCTCTGGTGTCCGGTTGGAATCTCCCCAGGAGTAACTTGTGCCCATCACCCCTTGTCTTTTCCATGTGACTCCTTGTAAAAAGGGAGTCTCCATCTTCTTTGTAGCCACCCTTTAAATACTGGCACGTGGTGAGAAGGTCTCCCCTGCACCTTCTCTTCTCTAGGTTGAGCAAACCCAGCTCTCTCAGCCTTTCCTCATATGCATCTTGTGTTCAGGCTGTGCTGCAGCTTTGAGACTTGAGATGGGGCAGAGAGGCTGACACTTAGGCTGTTCCTCTTGACTGGAGGAGTTGTGTGTTCAAGACATGTTATTTTCCATTCCAGTTGGGAGCTCTGATCAACAGCCTAATGCTGGAATCGCCAATCTTGTCTCCTACTGCCCTGTTTGGAAGGTGTTAAAGGTAGTGTGTGACAGGTCTTCTGAGGTGTCTTGTCTTCCATTCAGTGGAGCATTTGGTGGTGATGCAGCGCTGCCTTCATTATTCCCTTGGGCCCAATTTCAGCCAAATCAGGCAGATTGGATCCCACCCAGTGCTGTTTGAATTGGGAGGTTAAAGTATTCAGAAATCAGGAAACACCAGATTTATGGTTGCCTGCACAGTTGGCAGATGCTTGCTGCATGGGTTTTATGTCCCAGCCTTCAGCTGTGTCCTGATGTATTGTATGCCCAAATCGGAACCAAAGTGAGCTCTAATCCCCTCCCCAAAGCCTTAACCATGAAGTACACAGGATTCCTGAGTAAAAATACCTGAAGTTAATTTTCATAAGTAACCTTTTATATTTGTCCTTTTGGTCTGTTTTGTGAATCCCAAAAGAATGAAAATCTCTATCTTCTGTGTAATTTTTTTCCCTTTTTGAAGAAAACTTCAGAGGAAACAAGCATAAAGGTGCAAAAGGGGAATTAAAGAATCAGTTTTTCAAGTAATGAAAATCAGACTTCGGGTTTCTCTTGTACTTTGGGGGAGGTTTTCTAGTTGCTTTCAGTAAGCATTGGTGAAATTCATTGCAAGTGTCTTCCTTTCCCTGTGTTCCATTGATATGGCTGTTGGGAGGTGGAAATAAAGGGGACAGGCTTCTCTCTTTTGCCTTACTAGCTGAGTGAGGAAGGAAAGCCATGTCTCGCGTCAAGATACAGCTTTGAAAAACACTCATATAATGAGAATCAGACGTAAGCTACTTGAATTGCCTTCCTTTTATCGTGGGACAAGAGCCTGCACACATTTATCCTTCAATAACATGTTAGCCTCCAGTAATTGGAGATGGTTTATCCCTTGATGAAAAGGGAGTAAGCATCTGTATAGGGGGTGGAGAGGGGGAACCCAGCTCCTGGGCATCAGCTGTTCCATTGTCACTGTCCTTGTGCTTCAAACAGAGGACTCTTAAAGTAATTTTTGGGGGGTTATTAAATACCAAAGAACAAGAAAACGGTGTTTTTGTCTGTGTAAAATTCTTCTCTATGCTGCCTCGTTTAGC
>NW_009928011.1:20242-37237 GCF_000696875.1 Nestor notabilis | reverse complement strand
TAAATATATATTTCATATAATATACATTATTGCAATTATTTCGGTTATTATTTATATTTAACTTCTCCTTTACTTTGTTCACGTACTTGATTTTTACATTACCTTCATTTCCCAATATTTTTTTTTTTTTTAGGTCACCCTTTTTAATTTTTAAAAAAGTATTATCCCTGGTACCAGGTTGTCCTCACTTCATACTCCAAAGGACTGCCATTTCTCTGTGTTACTGGACATGAGCTGGTATGTTTGAAACTTGGAATATGATCTGAAAGAAATTCCTCTTTCCACCCACCTTCTCGTGCTGAAAGGTAGCTGTGGAAAACATTTCTGTATTTTTCCAAAGAAACACCATTGCTCATAAAACTGAGTGCACACAAATAGGTATTAAGGTGGGGTATATTCAGGATTACTAGTCTGATACGTGCGGAGCATCCAACGATGGAATTTGCAGACCAAGAAATAGAGGATAATGGTAAATGGTATATGCTAAAATCCACGATTCGGATTTTTCAGAGGGTTTTTCAGAGACAGTGGACTCCCTAATCATTTTCTTTTCCGTGTGTCTACAGGAAAAAAAGTGATTTTCAGTATGTTTGTAAAAAGGAAGAAAAACATTTTAGTGTCATTTCATGAATTACTTGCTTTCAAGTGCTGATGAGCTTGTCCCAGCAGCATATGTGGTTGTCCTGGTTGCATTGGTGACTGCAGAGAGACCCCAGTCTGAAAGAAGAAAGTCCTGCCCCTCCTTGGCTGGTCAAAGGGGCAATCTCTGTCCCTGGTTGTCAGCTGCAAGCCAGGGAACAGCATGAAGACTGGTAAAGCCTTACAGTTTCAGTTTCCTTTAGCAGCAGCTGAACAAATGGCCTCAGTTAATGGCTGTGGTCACCCTCCCTGCCAAGTCCACAGAGTGCTTCCTATTCCCAGCAAATCACACCTCCACCTTTTGGGAACTGGGTGTGAGTGGCCTTTTTCTGGGCTTTTTTTGGCCATGTAGCCAGTAACACCATTACAGCTTCTGTAATTTGTCTCTCTTAGTTACCAGTGATCAGACCTTACACAGAATAAGAAAACCTCACTGACAAGCAAGAATGACAGGTTTCTTTATGTACTAAGCAAAGTCTCCAGACAAAGAGCTGCTGGGGAGTGCCCTCAGCAGATACCTATATATATATACCTCCAGCCATGTCCTGCTGAGCTTGCAGGACTGACAATGGCATTCAATGCACCCTTAAACTAGCTGGCTCCATGTACAGAGTCTGTATAAGAAAGGTCTGATAAACATGGGAGCTTTGCTGGTGAACAGAGTGGCGTTCCCAGGGTAGTACCCCTTTGAGGCCAGGTTTGGTGACCCAGGGATCCAGTAAATTACTGAGTCCCAGCCCAGATTTGCATCATCTTGCTGCAGTGTGTGCGATGAAGCCATGTTTGTTTGCACGGACTGGTGAGCTGGCGCTGTGCAGGGATGCCAGGTGCTGATGAGAGTGTCAGGAGGCAGTTTGGCTCTTTACTTTGTGATTTGAATTCATGTCCCCAGGCAGCCTGGGAACAGTTGACCCTCTTCTGACACCTTCTGTGTAGACACAACACTTTCTTATCTGCACCTTTTGCATGCAGTCAGGGTCCCAGTCACTTCATGAAGGATTTTGGCTACGTCTAAACAGCAGAACCAAGAGCACTTGGAACCTCCTGCATCCCCATCTTGACGCTCTTTTGAAGAGACCTTGGCTCACAGCATTTTCCTCTATTTCCCTGGAAGGCAAGCAAGGATGTGTAGGAGAAGCGAGACATTTATATCCGTGAAACCTTTTATAAAGTCAGCATGCAGTTGTCTTCATCCAGGTACTGCTGTACCATGCAATATCTTGATGGCCACTTGGCTGCGATTGCTTTGCAGGGCTGATCATGTATTTAGGGATGTGTCCTCAACTGATCAGGGGTCAAAATGCTCAAATATCAACGCTTTCTTTAAATGCTGACATGCAGTCAGGAGGAGCAGCATGCTCCTGGAATTGATACGTGCCTGTCATTATTCCCCCAGTGCACGGGGCCGTGACTTGTGTGCAGCCAGGCACCCTGCAGAGGTGGTGTCCTGGCTGGAGGCACCTGAGCGGCGGCAGCAAGAACAACACTAGTCTTGCCGTTTATGCAGACTTTGTACGTGTGCAGTTCATGCCACAGCTCTGTGGGTGCTGAGGTGGGACAGCGCACAGCCTGGGCAGCCCTGGCACTGATGTGCTGCCCTGTGGTGTTACAGTGCAGGTGTTGTGAGAGGAATGTAGGACCACAGCTTTTAAAGGCCATCTCAGAAGCCTTTCCTGTGCAGGTCTCTTGCCTCGCACAACACACCCTGAGAGGATTAACCAACAGAGGAATAATGTTTTTTGCTATGTCTGTTTTGTTCCTCTTCTGCTGGATGTTTGTGTCACATGCTGCTGTCCCTTTTGCTGCCTGGTACTTGCATCATTCCTTGCAGTCCACCCAAGGAAAGTGGTAAAGGGAGAACGAGCAGCTCCACTGAGACTTCCCCACCTTTAAGTCTGAAGGGGCTGCCAAGGAACCTGCTGAATTTGGAGGCCATAGCTGAAAGCACTGGTGATGCTAATAATAATGTTGAAGTCTTTTAAAATACTCTTTTTGGGGTTTTGGGTTTGGGGTTTTTTTTCCTAGATTCATTGAAGGAAACAAAATTGAAACCATTTCAAGAAATGCTTTCCGTGGCCTTCGAGACCTGACTCACCTGTAAGTTATTTAACACTTGGTAGAGCAATTTCTGCTTGAACAAAACTCTTTGGGGGACCACTGTTTTTTCTGCTACAGAGAAAACCTCTCTTCCCCTCCATGCATCAGCTTCCTCCTGCTGTCAGCAGCATGCCTCCCTCAAGTTAAAAACTGGCCTTAAAAGAACTCCTGCTGGGGCAGCCCTGTGGCATGTTGGGCTGCCTGTGCACACTCGCAGCTTGTGCTGGGAGGCAGCTGCTGCCCGCGGATGCGGCGCCGGTACCATCGCCACACTGTGTGCTCGTGATTATCAGTCCTGGTTCTTTTCAGCATGCTCAGTGATTGCTCTGTGTGTTGCATTTGCACCTGGGCAATAAAAAAGCTTTATGTATTTTACTTTTATGTGAGATTCAAGCAATCTCCATTCTCAAATAAGAATAATTAATATGGACCTGTTCCTTACAACTATTAACAATGCCAGTGGCTGGACGGTTCTAACAACCTGTAAGTGAGCTCAGACTTAGTAAGAGCCAGCCAGACAAGAGACGGCAATGGTACTAAGCTCTTAACTTTCTTTTCTAGTTCTTTGGCCAATAACCATCTCAAAGCTCTGCCGAGGGATGTCTTCAGTGATTTAGATTCTTTAATTGAACTGTGAGTAACAAGAATCTTTCTGTTGACTGCCTAATTCTGTCACTCCATTACTCTTGAGTTTTACATTCTGGGTTTGTGTGGTGCTGTACCTGACATCTGCACAGGAAAGAAATGCGCCTTTTGTTGTGCTAGCTTTCCTAATTTTAAAATTGTTTACTTGGTAGATTCCTCTAAAATAACTGCTCTTTCTCAAATCACTGTTGTTTCTCATGCTGCTGTACATAGCTTGCATTATTGTACTTCTTTCTGATGTTTCATATAAATTGTTTTTCAGGGAAGGGGAAACAACGAATTTTAAAACTACAGTTTCTCTAAACATTTTTTCATGTTACTGTGCATGCACCCCCTGAGATTATTTTAGTGAAAGGCATTCATTTAAAAAACCCACCTTTTTTCTTTTTCTTTTATGTAGTTGTAGCACATTGTTGACTTACTGTCAGTGTTGTCTTGTATAATTGAGCTGATAGTCAGCTTTCCTTATTTTTGGCCTGGCTCTCCCAGACAGCAAAGTATAACTGTAAGCAACAAAAGTTGCCAGGAGATCGAAGAACAAGTACATTGTTGAAATTGCACATACATTAGTAGGGGAAGGTTAAATTGACCACACATCAGCAGCGACTCAAAAAATACAAGCCTTACATCTGTATTTTAATGTAACACAGAAATGGTGCCAGCAAGGCCACTCTGTCAACCAGCAGTACTGGAGTAGTTTAGTGAAGGAATGGGATTTATCTGTGTCAGCAGCAGATGGAGGAAAGGAGGCTTGCAGCAGACAACCGAGCTGTCAGGATTTATTACATTACAGTCCTAATCCTATGAAAATTTGTAACGTGAGTGACTTTACATGTGAATCACAGTGCTCCATTATTATGATTATATGTGAGCATATTTCCTAGATTGAAACAGTTTTTCCAAGGACAACACTCAGTGAAGGAGAGTTCATAGTATGAGAGTCCAAATAAAACTGAAGAAACTTCCCTATTCTCAGTTCAGAAACAATTCAAGGCTACTCAGATATTTTTAAATTCAGCATGTCAAGGTGATAACAGTTCTGTAGTATTCGTATTGCTATCAACCTTTTCAAATCTGTTTATTTCTGTGTGTTTTTTTAGAGATTTAAGGGGAAATAAATTTGAGTGTGACTGCAAAGCCAAGTGGTTGTTTTTGTGGTTAAAGATGACAAATTCCACTGTTTCTGATGTCCTGTGTATTGGTCCAGCAGAATATCAGGATAAGAAGTTAAATGATGTGACAAGTTTTGATTATGAATGCACCACTACAGGTATTCAGAATGTATATTTCTAAGCACACTACAAATGGTTAAATATCAGAAGTTTAGACTATATCCTTTTGCTTCTGTGAGCATGACCTGGGGGGAGGAAAGGGTTACATATAAAGCACTTCCAAGTACTAGAACAACTATAAAATGGGAAAATTACATTTCGAAGTCAAAGTAAGTATTGAGTTTTTATTTGGATTAAATGATAATGGAAGAAGAGCTCCGACTATTCATATTCCAAAAGACTTGATTATGACTCCCTTTGCGACCTACTTGTCATCACAGAATGCTTTCTATTATCTGGAATAAGGCCATATAGTTATGGCATATGAGCTTCCCAAAATCTCTGTATTTTACAGAAAGCAATGAAAAGAAGTTAAAATAATGTGGCTGTATCTGTTATCTTTATTCAATAGGCCACAGCTTAATAGCATCAAAAGGGTGGCAATACTGCCAGCTGTTCTTCATGGAACTCCATTAAGTTGTGGGAAATGTCCAATAATATTCTCACTACTGTCTTGTTTAGGATCTTGATTTTTATTTTAGGTAATGTAAAGCATGCTAAAGGAAGTGAAGAGAAACTTGCATGTGGTTATGCTCCTATTTTATGGCTGAACAGCTGCAGTTACCTATCTTTAACTGTAGTCACATCATATAACTGACTATACCAGCTGCGAGTATTGTTTTTCATCTTTCATGTATATGATGTCAGCACTCTGCCTTTTTTCTATACAGTAATACCAGAGGCGTTCAAGTTCTCATGTGTCATCAAGTCATCACTATTAAAAGACAATAAGAAAGTTGATTACTAGTAATGTAAAATGAAGTTTCATGACAGGGTATGAATGGTAATCCAAGGGCAATATATAAAGGAAAAGAGAATTAACTTGAAATTGAAAAATACATCAGAAGAGTAGCAGGGGTAAAGCATGATAATCTGCTACATAAAAGGATGTCAAAACAGGAAAGCAGTACAGCTTAGAACAGTACCTAAGTTACATTCCTGTGTCTGCCAAGTCACTGAGATGCCAAAGTGCAAAGTAAAAGCCGCTTTATTTCATTGCAGTCTGGTTTAAGCAATTGCACACCACTAACATTGCGGACGAACAAGCCTTGTCTACCTGGTCCTCACACCTATACTGACCTACCTGCCCTCTGTCATCTCTTTGTACCTAGAAACCTAAGTCTGAGGTTGCAACAGGCAAAATTCACCCTTAATGTTAGTTCCTTGGTCTGCTGTAGGTGAAATTCCTCCAAGCATGAATGTAATTTCACATGCTGTAGTTTGCTGGGGAGCTAAGACGTTATGTGGTGCAAGGATTGCCCAGCTGAGTATTTGTTCAGGTGCCGTCAGAGGAGTGCTCTTGCAGCACAGCGTATAGCTGTTACACACTCTTCGGATAGCAAAGGGCGTTTTCAGATCCGTTGTTCTCTGGGAAGGCTGTGTGCTGAACCCCTCTGGCCTGGGGGTAGGCAGGAGCAGGCTTCCCAGAGCTCCCGTGCATAGCGAAGGTGGAGGGTGTGGAAAACATGGAGCTCTGGCGTCCTTACAAAGTGCCAAGAGGGATGTGCAAGAATGACCTGTAAGAGACAAAACAGATTAAGTAGAGCAGAAATGCAGATCTTCAGGAATGTGTCACTCCTGAGACAGTATCATGTCCCCTGCACTGAACTGGAAGTTAGCTTGCTTAGGCTGTAACCCTCTGGTGGCCTTGGTGGTCTGCAGTGTCTGGCCACAGCTGCTTTTTCCTTCTCTGCCTTTGCCTTCCCCAGATCCTTTTGGATCGGGGGAAGGTCCACATTCATTCCTTGAGGAATGATTAGTCACAGGCTCAGGCTTGTACCATGTTCTGTGTGTATTGTCCTTTCCCACTCGGTGACAAGCAAACCTCTTTCATTCATGTTGGTCTTTCGTATTGTATTTCCCTCCTTTGCCAGGTGTGATCAGACTTTCCATCATTTCTGGTCTCTGGTACCCTGTGTTGAGCATGATTCGTTGTAGGATGTGGTAACAAAGCCGTTTGCTTGGTAAAATGTGCATCTCATTGGCTCCATTGGCTGATTGCATCTGCTGAACTGGTACAATGGTAACAGGAGGAGAGATGGAAAGAGGTGCTGCCAAATAAAAAACAAAACAAAACAAGACAAAGAACAAAATGCTCCTATTGCTTCTTAGAGAAAGCAATTCACAGTGTTGGTGATCTGCCCTTGTAACTGTTTCTGTGATAGCATCCCTCTTTTCCATGTCTCATGGCTGATACATCATGGAAGCAGGTCAAGCCATTTCATTTCGTTTCTGTTTCTTGTCCCGCAGCAGCGTGTGAGGGGCTGTGCTGTGGCTGTAAGCACAGTGGGGGGACATGTACCTTATGTTCAGGAGACTGGAAAATGGCCTCACACTCCCACAGTCACTGGGAACAGGCTGTGTGCATGCCTGGGACCTGCTTTGCCCAGCCCTACAGGCAGGTATCATCTCACTGAGCTTTGAAAGCTTGGTTTCCCCTTTCTGGGATTGTCTTCTGGAGGTGGTCCTCTCTTTCCTTATTGGCTGGAAGGAAGACAGTTTTCAAATTAAGAGTTACCTGCTCTGTACTCTCTTCTGTGCTGGGAATCACCTGTGCTGCCGTGGTGAGAGATGGGAATGGATGGCTATTGCTCTCTGGTAGCACACCCAGATCCCAGGTAGCCTCACCTGGAGTAGAACTCTCTACTGTGGGGAAGAAAGGACATGAGGAGAGGGGGACCAAGTCACAGGGTGCAGTTTAGGAGCTGCTGCCCTATCAGGTCATTGCTTCGCTTTCTCTTTAGTGTCCTCCAGTATTCCCTGCGTGCTGCCCCTCTGCTCTACCAGCATCAGTGCTCCTGTGTGCTGGGATCAGCCAGAGCAGTGGAAGGGAAATTAGCCCAACAACGAGTGCTGGGTCCCTCATCCATCATCACTAATGCCAGTTCAGCAGCAGAGGGAGCAGAAGGAGCAGGGGCAGAGTGGGTGGCTGGAAGATGGGGTGGGCACACTTCCCCAACCATCAGAAAGCAGTGTTAAAACCATGCGGCTTGAGACAGGGTCAGTAAAACCATGCAACAGACAACAAAAACCATGCAACAGAGAGAGAGCAACAGACTGGGCAGCAAGCAGCACAGGGGAAGCAAGTGCTGCATCCTCTTCCCTCTCCTGTGCAGGCTGATCTAGCTTCAAAGAGAACAATGTTGGGACAGCCTTTCCATCCCCATCCACCCCCCCTATATTTACTGTACAAGCTCTTTCTAGAGTTAAAGCAAGGCATGTGAACCTGCCTGTAAAACTAAATCAAGCCACCAAGACCTGAATTGTTGGCAATCCTGATGTGGCAGCATCTCTCTACTATGTAACTCTGTTCTACATTGGAATCTGGTATTTCCAGCTGGTGCTAAAACCAACATTTATTGCTTTTTACTGATTATGACTGATTTTGTTACCATTTTTTACTCATCCAGTGATACAAAGAGCCAAATGACACGTGCAAGTAAAAATAGCTGTGTTAACACTGGATCATTTCTGAATGAGCAGTGGGTATTAACACACAGACTGGTTTGTTTTAATTCACAGATTCCCTCAGATTGTTTCACAGCTCTTCAGATTTCAAGAGATGTCTTTTTCAGGATTAGGGGTTTGGTTTTGTGGGGTTTTTTTTTCAAAATTTAGAAAATATTTTGATTTTGAGTGACTGTATCTGCTATTGTTCCATTCTTTGCTGCCTTCCCTGATTTATCACTTACTTTTACTTTCTGCATACTCCACTGTCAGTTTTCTCCAGTTCTTTTATTTTCCCAGTGAGAATGAAGATAACTTTCTTGTTTTCTTACCAGCATTTATGAATCAAGCCCAAGCTCTATTTGTAATAGTCCCTCGAAGAATGGAGACTGTCATTTCTTTCACAGCTGTAGAATCTGCTCTGTTTGTTTAATGGTAGTCATCTATCTTTATTCTCCAGAAGTGTAACTCCTCAAGGGCAAGGCTTTCAAGCATGCAGAGACAGAGGGTTCTTCATTCAAAAGCAATTATTTCATAATGCACCAAAATGAGGGACTCGAGTGAGGACTTAATTACCATTTCACCAAAATCCCTGGATGCTCAGGCCCTTCCGGCGTAGGACTTCATGGTGAAAACATGTAGCAAATGGAGCTTGAAACAGAGCGGTGCGTCGTTCTGCGGAGAAACGCCATCGTAGCGGAAGATGCATTTCCTCTTCAATATATCTGTATCCATACATCACTTCTGCCACATTCTAGACCCAAGTGCTGGCTTTGCTTTGTCAGCTCTGCTATATTGGTTTCTTTTTCTGATAATAATGACGTTGCCCAGCTGTCAGGCCAAAGATCAGACCCAAGTCTCCTCACTTTGCCCCAGATTGGCTCTGTGCTGACTGCTGACTTAGCCCTGGGTGAATTTTAGAATTAAATCTACAAATGCACTTAGATTTTGAGAAAAAAAATCTTGAGTTTTTGAGTTACACTCTTAGTCTTTACAGGTTACTCCAGCTCCTCAGTCTTAGTGTCTAGGATAAGTTTTCCACTGGATAGTAATTTGCAGGTTGGTTGTATTTTATGCCTAAACTACTTTACAATGCCCCATAAAACATTATGTTAACTGAGTTTTTGATTACACCATTTTGTCTGTGGTCTAGCCAAAATGAGGTTATCCCCAGGCAAACTTCGGATACCATTTCACTTTCTGCCTGGTTTAGCATAACACAAATTGCTAGTGATTAAATTTGCATGACTTAAGAAGTTATTGGACTTCAGCTGGAAGTTGCTGTCTCTCAGCTTGACAGTGATTCTAGCAAGGCCATTTCACTTGATGGGAAAGCAACTTCCAGCTGTGGGGAAAGAGACTTCTCTCTTGCTATCCTAATTTCATTGATACCAGCCAGCTTAGATGGAGAATCTGATTTCTGCCACCGTTTCCCTATTTGATCTCCTTTGCAACTGTATTTCCAGAGAGGACAGCTTATGATGCCTAAAGGACACTTTCCCCTGTTGCTGCATGCCTTATGTGAGCGCTGACACGATTATACAAAATCCAGAATCTTTCACTCATTTTTCAGTGTAAATCGTTATAATCAGTGACCACTTACTCTGGGTTTCCAGTAAAGATGTGTCCTAACTTTTGAAAATGTATGTTTCTAGATTTTGTTGTTCACCAGATTTTGCCCTACCAGTCAGTTTCAGTGGATACATTCAACTCAAAGAATGATGTGTTCGTAGCCATTGCACAGCCCAGCATGGAGAACTGCATGGTGCTGGAGTGGGATCACATTGAAATGAATTTCAGGAGTTATGACAACATCACAGGTATATGAACATCTGGATTCCCATTGTTAATGAACTGTTGGTGTTTCACAAGGACAAGATTCATAGGTGGGACAAGTTGATGGGTTTTGTTCTGAATCTCTGTTGAATTTGGCAGATGAAAGCATATAATGTTTGGACATTAGTGACCTCATGGAGTAGTGCATCTTGTTAATACATGCACATTTAACCTCGCTGTGGCACACAAACTAGGCTTTTTTTGTCTGATCTTGTAGATTGTTCTGAAGGCACAAACACTTGCTGTGAATGTCACGCTGTGGCCCGGCTTAGCACTCACTGTGAATCACACTGCAGGTTATGGTGCAAGCTGAAAGAGCCCTCGCTCCTGCCAAAGTGCCTACAAAGTAGAATATAAAAATGCTCTACTGCATGTAGAAGGAAATAGGTCTGAAGGATGCTTCTAGGGTGGGCTAGCCAGGAAGGTGTGTTTTGCAGCTGACGATGACATAGAAATATTTAAACTGTGGTTGTTACCTAGAGAGATGTGCTGTAAAGCTTTCACGTTTACTTGCCATTTACAAACATGCTGAATTAGCATCGTGGCCAGATTACTCATCAAACAAAAAGCCAACGTGGATGCCAAGCGATTTTCTAATGCTAACAACCGTTCTGGCCCTAACTGACACTCATGGTGCTCAGTCACACCATGACAACAGAGACAGAGTCTTCAGAGCTGTTATACACTGCCTGATTTCCCAGCTACTTCAAGCTACTGGTTCTGAAGACTCAGGAGCTAAATTTCTTCATGGACTTTCCTTCCCTCATATTCCTTGTAACGTGTGATAGATTATTTTTTATCTTGCATTTTGGGAAACAAAGAGTAAGCTGCGTCCCCATCTGGTCTACAAAGGCAGCAACCACCTCCCTCCTCAGGTCAGCTGTGTGTCGCTAATGAAAGTTTACACTAATGAAAGCTACCCCTCCTTCAGGAAATATTGGAAACGAAAATTTTGCCTTTTTTATGTTTCATTGTATTCTGGTAGATTGGGGGAAATATGTACCAGTGAATGACAATTGAGAAGTTGATGGCCCAGAGAGTGCTAGCAGAGCTCTAGAAAAGCTCTGGAAATGAAATTCAGAGGTTGGGTCATTTCCAAGTTGTCTTCTAGTCACCTTCCTGTGAATAATGTGATTAGGAGACACTTCTGCTGGGTGCCTGTGTCCTAGCTCCACAGCCAGTGTGTGTGCCCAGGCTTGTTTCTTCAACAACCGTCCTGTGTTCCTGGAAGGTCTGAGCTTGAGCTCTGGGCTGTGAAATGTAAGTGAGAGAGAGACTTTTGCCAGGGGACACGGGCATGTAAAGAGCCTCCTGCAGAGCCTGAAGAGTGTTTTGTAGAGCTCAGAAGCCAGCTGTGTGCTGTAACTGTGTGCTTGGCATTCGGATATCTGAATTTAGCCCTTTACAACATGGGCTTATGGAGTTGAGATAGTTACAGTCAACAAGCAGAGAATAGGTGTTGCTGTCCTCTGCAAAAGGTACATAACACAGGCCAGGTGAAATCTCCTGTAGAGTGCTTTTTGATTAAGTCAGACCAGAAAGACCCTCGATGATCAGCTCAACCATTCATGTCTGTGCTGCAGATACCTTACAGTACTTGAGATGGATCCCACCCCTCCTGCACTGGGTCGGTGGTGGTAGATCACCCCAGGCTGGCTGTGAAACAGCTATGGGCAGGGGACCAGCAGAGGTGCCAAGGTGATTCTCCTGTAGTGACTGTGACCAAGCACACATAGGAGAATCTGTGCAGTTACAGTTCTACTTAAACCATGCATTTCAGAGAGGAATTCCTCTCTTCTTCCAACAAAATCTTTCATAAATAGTCCGTTTGTTACTTTTTTTGGTGTAGTTCTTGTACAGTGACTTGACATAACATGATCTGATCTAATCTGGCAATTACAATATTCCTAAATATTTCTAGTTAAACATAATCTCAAGAATACTTAATAGAAACAACAGAGTCAGATTTATCTTTTTCATCCTGCTGTCAGGTGATACATCCACAAGATGCGTCAATATTTCTATTTACAGTAGCAAAAAGCTGACTCTGGCCCTCTTAGAGCAAGAAAAATAGACTATATTTCATTCTTCTGGTTAAACTGGAAAGACAGACATTCCAAGAATAAGAGGATTTTAGATTTCTGCTGAGTCATGAGATAACTCTTCCAGTATCTGAAGGGAGCCTATAAGGATGCTGGGGAGGGACTCTTCATTAGGGACTGTAGTGGTAGGGCAAGGGGGAATGGTTTTAACTTAAACAGGGGAAGTTCAGGTTAGATATAAGGAAGAAGTTCTTTACAGTGAGGGTGGTGAGGCACTGGAATAGGTTGCCCAAGGAAGTGGTGAATGCTCCATCCCTGGGGGTGTTCAAGGCCAGGCTGGGCAGAGCCTTGGGTGACATAGTTTAGTGTGTGGTGTCCCTGCTCATGGCAGGGGGGTTGGAACTAGATGATCTTAAGGTACTTTCCAATCCTAACTATTCTATGATTCTAAGATTTTGGAATAACAAAATTCAGGTTCAGTAATTGTTTTGGGTATTAGGGTGCATTTGTTTGAACAAACAGAGAAAGAAAAGCTATTCTGGGTAAAAATGAATTAACATTTTAGGGTGCATCATACTTGCACACCTTGAGGGCTGTGACATTTTCAGTATTTGAAGTCACCTTTCCAGTTCCTGGGGAGAAAAAAAGCATGAAAAGAAGCTCGTATGGTATGTAGCAGAAGACAAAATTATCAGATGGTGCAGATATAAAAAGGCAGAGGGGTGATGTGGTAATCTCTCTGTGGTTTAAAGGGTGCTTTGTACTGTGCTAATATATGTGCTTTCTTTTTTCTTTGGGCAATAGGTCAGTCCATAGTGGGATGTAAAGCCATTCTTGTTGGTGACCAAGTCTTTGTGGTTGTGGCACAGCTCTTTGGTGGCTCACACATTTACAAGTATGACGAAAGCTGGACAAAGTTTGTCAAATTCCAGGATATCGAAGAATCTCGCATCTCCAAGCCAAATGATATAGAGCTTTTTGAGATAGACAGTGAAATGTTTTTTGTCATAGCAGATAGCTCTAAAGCAGGTTTGTCAACAGTGTACAAGTGGAATAACAAAGGATTTTACTCATACCAGTCCCTTCACGAGTGGTTCAGGGACACCGATGCTGAGTTTCTCAATATAGATGGGAAATCACATTTAATCCTCTCTAGCCGTTCTCAGGTTCCCATTATACTCCAGTGGAACAAAGCTTCCAAAAAGTTTGTTCCGCACAGTGAAATCCCCAACATGGAAGACGTTTTGGCTGTGAAGAGTTTCAGGATGCAAGATAGCCTGTACATCACACTCACGAGATTCATTGGTGACTCCAGAGTTATGAAATGGAACAGCAAACAGTTTGTGGAGATACAGGCTCTTCCATCCCGAGGAGCCATGACGCTGCAGCCTTTCTCCTTCAAGAACAATTACTACCTAGCTTTGGGAAGTGACTATACCTTCTCCCAGATTTACCAGTGGGATGGCGAAAAGAAGATCTTCAGATTATTTAAAGAAATCTATGTGCAAGCACCACGGTCTTTCACAGCTGTGTCAACGGATCGAAGAGATTTTTTCTTTGCCTCTAGTTTTAAAGGAAACACTCAAATATTTGAACATATCACCATTGACTTGAGTTTATGAGAAGCTGCTGGAGTGAAGTTCGTGTAGAATGACATTTATACACAAACAAAAGAGACGTTTCCAAAACCAGGGTGCACCTATGGAGTATGACGACATTTTCTTAACTTTTCAAACTTGCATATTAATCAGGGATTGCATTTACTTGGTTACTGCATGACATGTCTGTTTTATCCTTTTTCAAAGACACTTTGCAGTCTGCAGTCATTCAGAGGAGAGTGCAGTGCATCAGGATTAATGTTGGCATCTAAGGGAATGGTCTCCATTTTACCCAGAAAACTACCTTCAATTGAACATCTCATAAAGAAAGTGAAGAGTAACCCATAGCATAGAAATTACCTTGACTCTTAAACTAGCATGTTAGTAATGATTTTAAGACTAGAGCCAGTTCTTCATGATTGCTGCTGAATTGTAAAAGCAAACAGCAACATCCCAGAATAGACTTTATTTTGGTTTCTTGAGGTCTGTCTTCAAAATCTGTCTTTGTGGTTATAATAAGTCTGAGGCATCATTTTAAATCATTGTAGATTAAAGGGAAAGTCAAAATTTATTGCCATTTTTCTTCCATTATTCACTATTTCAGCAACAAATGTTTAACAAGTAGCCCAGCCCACGGTAATTGGGTAGCCAGAAAAGGAAGAGTATGTCACCTCTGGACTGCAAGATCTTAACAAGTTAACATAGACAGAAAATAACAGGTCTGCATGGTGCCATGAATGAATCAACTACAAGCTCCTTCTGCTTTCTGTTTTAATAGGTATTCCAGAAATCCACGCCATTCATGCTTTTTCTGATGATCCCAGTAGATTCTGGGGTGTTTTAACAGTATGTTGTGATCTCTCATTCTAGAAAGCGCAGCTGAAGCTCGGCCTGAAACACATATCTACATTCACACACTCAGTGCTGTAGCTTGTCTGCATGCAGAGAGATGATTTATTCTCCAGTGCTCCCTCAGAACAGCTCACAAGCAGTAAATTGAGGTCTTGGTCATCACAAGCTGTATTTGGGGAATCCTCCTGGCTGAGGTCTAAGTATGACTTCAGTATGACTGAGTCTTTGGAAACCAAGGCAGCTGGAGCTGTTCCAGGCTAGAGTGATCCTTGCCTCCAAGAGGGATTTCTTCTTGGTGGCTCCAGGCTTTTGCCAGGTTGCCAACCCAGTGAAACTGGAGGATGTAAACACATGGTGCCCTACTGGTGTTTTGGGTGGCTACAGACTAAGGCATTCAGTCATCCTAAACAGGGCAGTCCTGGCATGCAGAGCCTCTGGCAGGGTAACAGCAAGGGACTGTTTTCCTGGAAAGGCTTTCTCCCCACCCTTCTTACCCAACGGAACTGTATCAGAGCCCTCATTTGTTCACTTACACGGTGTGTTTGTTTGAGTTTTCATACCACTTAGCATACTAGGTTGTTTTACCATGTCTTGCTGCTGAATTGCTGCCTTGGATAAATAGGGAGGCTTTGCGTAAAGCTGGCAGAGCAAATGAAACTGTCCTTTATTCCTTCACACTCAGGGCTATCTCACCATCTCTGTTCTGAGTGAGCTTCACATTTTTGCCTTGGACATGTGAAACATAGCTTATTATTACAAATAGAGGTGTTCTTACAGACTTTCCAATGTCCAACACACCTTCCCCAACTTTTGCCTCGCTGCTATGGAATAGAATTATTACTGGTCTGTCAGACCCAACTCGTTTTATTCTGGTTTTAAATTACGTATTTGTTTTTTCCCTATAGAGATGTTCATCCTGGGTTTATTTTTAATTACATTGGCAATTTAGCCCATCCAGCCATCTGAAGTATTGAGCACTGGCCTCCGAATCCCAGTGTGGTTTCAGTCCTGATGTTTCAATCAGACCAGTAGATGCAAACTAAGCCCCTGTAGTAGGTTTTAGCAATACCTCTCCTAGGATTAAGCTAACAAATCCAACAAAACAGAGGCATGATTCATATGTTTGCCAGTGAATGCAATTTCTTACTATGTTCCCAGTTTACTTTTTAAAGTGGGAATGACTGGCAAGCGATGTTTCTTTAACCTGTGTTGTGAGAAGCATTTTTGATTCTTTTCTGTTGAGCACGCATGTTTAAATGGAGTCAGATGTTCTGATGAGGAGGGGCATTTCTCAGTGTGCCAGCACTTTTTTAGGGCTCGCTGTGAGTAGCATTCCCTCAGCAAGGGGCACCAGGCAGAGCTAAAAAGCTAGTTTAGAGAAACTGGATCTTGGCAATTTTTACTTGAAGGGAAGAAAGAGGATGGTAGAAAAGGGCTTGTGTATCAAATACCAGGAGATTGTACTGTTTCAAGAGCCAGGGGGATTTTGAGACTTGGCTATCAACTTCAATTAAATTAAAATGGTCTCTGCAGAGACAGGCTTAGTAAAGAGGATAGAGTGATCCGCAGGAGTCCAGCTCATTCACATGGGACCAGAAAAAGAAAGTGAGGGAAATGAATTCTGTGGGAGGCTGCCACTTCTGCTGAGTAGCTGTGTTGGTTGGCCAGAAAGGCCAGCTCAGCATCCCTCCCAGCTTCAGGAGGAGCCTGGAGTCAGGCACTGACCCTCTTGTTCTGCTGAGTTAGTGCAGGAGGTCAAAGCAACTGAGAGGAAGGGTAAAAAAGCACCAGCTGATGTGGAAAAGGTTACGGTATGTTTCATAGGATTAAACAAAAGCAGGGGCTCAAAAAACGTGTTCTGCGCTTCCTGCTCCCAAGGAAAGGTGCGGGATGCAGCCATAACAACAGAAATACTAGACATCAAGAATACTTTCTGCCTTTCCAAATGTGACAATGGTTTTGTCTCCATGCCCTGTATTCTGTAATAGAAATTGTTTTGAATAGTGAATTAACTATGCATATACATAATTTATTGAAACTGTTAGGCCATAAGGACAGTGAGAAAGGATAAAAGAACATGCCACCTGGTAATTTTTAATGTATTCTAAAATACATGCAACTATGTAAAGAACAGTAGTTTATATAAGCATAGATTTAATAAAATGTGCTAGCTACAGTGGGAGCTTTTTAAGGCTGTATATACATTGAGCTTTTCTAGTAAAGAGGAGCTGATGCAGTCTATGCTACTGACACATGTATGAACTCTTTCAATATATGAATAAAATGTAGTTAATGAGACTAATAGTGGTGTGCCGTGAGTGTTAAAATACCCATGCGGTGAAGATACGCACTGCCCGAGGGATGGACAAGGTGGGTGAATGCGTCCTTGTCTATTTACAGTCGGTTCTGGCTTTTGAAAACGTGGAGGAAGCTCTGCTAAGCTTAGTTAAATTCAGTTTCTGTGCCTGAAGTAGGTCGGACCTCCAGGTTTTGCTGTTCCCTGGCTTT
>NW_009928011.1:17553-20211 GCF_000696875.1 Nestor notabilis | reverse complement strand
TTTCCTTGCACCCCATCTAGTGTTAGCAGGTCTGTAATGCAGCGATTACTGCGATTTTCGGTTCGTATTAAACTCAGTTATTCCTTTCTTTCTTGCCACAAAACCAAGAGATTTTAACTTTCAAAATAATTTTCAAAAGATACTTAAGATACTTCAGTGGGTTTCTTACACGCAGAGTGGGTACAAACCAAGCCCTAAAATCAATGCCTAGATTTTCAGGTCTTTGCAGTGGGTTCTCTTAAGATCCGTTAAATTTTACTGAATCATTGGCATTTACTCTGAACTTGCAAAAATAAATATAAATCGATCAATCAACAGTGAATACGTTTTATTTAAAGCAATCCTTAAGCATTATCCATTGATCCTGATAGTCACTAACACAGGGAATAATTCTTTTTGTTTCCTCTTCTTCCTTCAGAAATAGCACAAATCTCTGTAACTAATTATAGGCTTGTGCAATCAAAGACATGTCTGACATACCATAATGGGATGCAATTGCTCTGGGATCATTGCTTTCCTTTTAGGTATTCCACCTTTTCATGAGTCAGCAGCCGTTGTGGTGTGGTTCACTGAAACTCCATCACAGCACAACCACCAGCTTCAAATCAGCACCGTTTCCCCCCCCTGCCCTCTCCTGGTTCTTTGCCTTGCTTGGTGAACATTCTTTTCCACCTGTTACCACCTCCATCCAATCATCCTTGGAAAGTTTCTGTTCTTCCTTGAAAGTCACAGCAAGAGACAAAGAGAAAAGAATTCCCAAAGAAGAGTGTGGGGATGGTCACTGCCATGAGGGTTTCAAGGGGAAGACAGAGTAAGGTCTTTTTGAAAGGTGAAGCTGAAGGCACATGTGTAAGAAACAGCTGTGAGATTTCCACTCCTCCCTTCTAATTCCCATTCACTCCTGGCCTACAGACCTGAGCTGCTGCCACTGCTCCCTCTTGGCAGCAATGCTCAGAGCCAGGAATTACTGAGGCTTGTTTTTTCACACCCTAACCCAGAGGAAATGGAGCTGAACTGCTAACAGTGGGGTCTTTACTAGAATCTGGAAACCAGCCCCTTTAACCCCTCTTGCATTCCACATACAGTCCAGCCTCCTTTTTAACAAACTGCTGCCTAGGTGATGTAATGGGCTTCAAAACTGATCTTCACTGGCACTTCATCCCTCAGGTGAGTCAACCACACCACTCAGCTTGGTGTCGTCTGCAGCCCTGCTGAGGGTGCACTTGATCCCACTGCCTACGTTACTGGTGAAGATACTAAACAGTACTGCTCCTAGTAGGGACCCCTGAGAGACAACAGTTGTCTCCATCTGGACATAGAGCCATCAACCACTACCCTCTGGAGGCGACCATCCAAACCATTCCTTATCCACCAGACAGTCCATCCATCAAATCCACATCTCTCCAATTTAGAGAGAAGGATGTTGTGAGGGGCTGTGTCAAAGGCCTTACAGAAGTCCAGAGGGATGACATCTGTAGCTCTTCCCTTGTCCACTGATGTAGTCATTCCATCACAGAAGGCCACTAGGTTGGTGTTAGGAAGATTGGATGAAAAGTATCTATAAGCATCTCCTTATTCCAGTTTTGCCATGTCAGTGAGACAGGCTGGGTGGAGTTTGGTGGAAAACAAGGAAAGCAGGTGCCAGAAGTTTAATATAAGTAATATTGAAGTAGAGATTAGAAAACTAGAGATGGTGAGGCTGTAGACAAATGTTTAGTTACCCTGAGGGAAACAAATCACATTTTCTGAGCACAGAGATAAATCAATGTGAGATCAGGGAATCAGAGAGAATAAAAAATATGTTTCTAAATAAAGGAAAGGAATAGGAGTTACAGCATATGAAGTGTGAGTTTACTTAATTGCTGTGTAGAGAAAGTATCTAAGTGCCTTTCCAAGGTCACTCAAAGAATGCAATCCACATCATTTTCCTTTCCAGAGTCACCCTAGTTTATGCTTAATTAAACTATGCAAGCTCTGCACACTCTAGAAAATGCCCTTTTTATTACATTGTACGCAATTTGCATTTCTGAAGGGCATTTGGGAACCATGACATCACCAGAACGAAGGGCTCTGGTAGCATTGCTCCCATTTTTATTCATTTGCAATTGTTGACTTTTATTCCAAAGTTCATTTCCATTTCCTGCTTGGACATTAGCGCTGGATTGTACAAGAATGCTCATTTTCCAACTTGAATGGCTGTTTGAGTTCTTCTGACTCAGCAGCCCCTTGGGGCTGACGCATCCTCCAGCTGCAGGTGTGCCCTGACAATTAATCCCCCATTTTAGTCCCGTGAATGACAGGCCACTGGGTCAAGAAAGTACTCACCACCCACTGCTGGCGGGGTCAGTGTGGATGGAGCCCAGGCTGGTACATGGAAGGAGGGAGCCGCACTGCTCCCTGCATGTTGATTACTCTCTTCCATTTCTTTCCATTTTCTTCTCTTCTGGTCTTGTCAGTATGGTAAATGGTTTTGCCAGAGTTTTACAGAAAGCAAGGTACTGAAGAGGCCGGGATGGTGCAGATTCACTTGGGATGCTTCCAAGAGCAACTAGAAATAGAAAGGGGAAACAGAAGTTAAATCAGTAACTCTGTTTAATGGCGTCTGCCTACTCTTTGTTTGTGAACTCTGTAGCCCAGGGGTCTCCTTGGATCCCCAGC
>NW_009928011.1:0-17522 GCF_000696875.1 Nestor notabilis | reverse complement strand
CTGCTGACAGCGTTTTCTGACTCTACTTTGTATCATTAGCATCTGGGGAGAAAACTGCAGCCCTTTCATTTTGGAGGAAGGCTCATTACAATTATCTGTGCCTCTGTCACCTCGGGATCTGATTACGGTGCTGGGGTAGCACCTTGAAATTGTTACAATTAAGACTTAATGAAGTGAGTAACTACGGAGTCCAGCAGTTACTCCCCGCCAACTTACTGCATCTGCCTCTACCATAGGAATAGCTCCCACTTGATTTTTATGATTTTTAAAAAGTGAAACTTCCTATTTTGTTGTAAAATCCCACACAGTTTGGACTGTGAGAGCCTAGGCGGCTCTGCTGGCCCGTCACAGCACAGCCTGCATGAGCTTGGAGCTTGCATGAGTTGTTGGCAAAATGGGTGCAGGTAGGAGAAAAAAACCCCACAAAATCAAACAAAAACATTCACTTCTTTGTGGGCTGGAAAATTATATGGAAATCCTGGGAAAAACTGTGTGGAGAGGGCTGTGCTCATGTCCATGCTGGATCCCAGTCCCATCCCATACAGTGGTTCACATACAGAGGAACAGGCAGAATGATGTGCCTGAGCCAGCCTGCTCCAGCACTACAGGAGCTCCACTGCTCCCACGTGTTTTATCCCAATATGCATTAAGGATATACCTGTCCTAAGCCAGGAGAATAAAGCAAAATACAGAACTAACTGGCACTTTAATGACTTCTTGCCACCTTTGGCTTGAAATGGAATGCACATGGGTGCAGACACACTTCCCAATCCCGTGCTGCCCCACTAGTAACAGGTAGTGATTGGTTCCTTTGCTTTTCTCAGCTATGGATCAAGACAGATTTGGCAGTAAAATGGAAGGTAAGAGAGTTTGTCTCCTTTTGATTTTCTTTCTTTCCACTTTGCCCCCAATTTATTTGCCTCTGTCTTCCTAGTTGCTGGGAGATTATTATGTCTGAATCATCGGACTTGAAGAACTGTATGCCATTTACCCTTAAATGACAGCTGAGATGTTTACCGTTGTAGGGAGACTTATATCAACATCTGCAGGTCAGTTGAGGGTAATTTGTCTTGTGATGTTTTTGATGGACCATCAATGACAGCCAGCTGATGCAAATCCTAGTCCTTAGGTGTGGTGGTCAAAGGAAAACAGAGGTTCTAGTAGCTTGGCATCAGGCAGCTCCAAGACCCTTTTTCTTAGTAAAGACACCAGTTTCCCCATGGAAGGTGCGGAGGGAAATGACCTATCCATTGAATCATAGAATCACAGAATGGTTTGGGTTGGAAAGGACCTTAAGATCATCTAGTTCCAACCCCCCTGCCATGGGCAGGGACATCTCACACTATACCATGTTGCCCAAGGCTCACTCTCACAGTGAAGAAGTTTTTCCTTGTGTTCATTTTTTCCTTATGTTCAAGTCCTCCCTGTGGAAGGAAAGTAGAGAAGAAATGCACTGCTTATAACCACTTGAATATAAACCCAAGCCATTCTCTGTTCCTCTTATCCTTGTCAAAATGTGCATAGATGAAATCTCTTCTGTGTCATTTGCAGCACCAAAGTGTTCCTAAGAATAGACTTAGCTTAGTGACCTTGTAGTGAATGTCAGCAGTCAGTTAAGTCACCACTTAGCACTGACACTGAAGCTATTTAGGAATTAATGAGTTGGCACAGTATACTAACTTCTGGAATAACTGGGATCCTGCTAATGTCTGATGCATGCCCTACGCAGTGGTATAATTTAGGGATGAGAGTGAGTCACTCCTACTGCTCCCAACTGCAGGCCAAGGCATTAAGTTTGTCTTCACTAAAAACATCCCAGGCTCATCCATGGGTTTCTTCCCTGCTGTACTTCACCTTCACTTGCCTCACTGACAGCTAGCTCAGGATCGACTCTTCAACCCAAGAAGACGGATTATCTATAGTTATCCATGAATACTGTGACATTGAGGTAAACACTGTAAAAATGATGTAGAGTCACCATAATGATGACAAAATGGTCTTCCACAAACCCTCTGATCTGAAATAGGTCATGAGTTGCTGCGAGGGCTAAGGAGAACACTTAGTGGGCCTTCTCTTATTTGTAAGAGCTTGGGTGGTTGCAAAGCTCAACCTGCCCCTACCCTGAGGGGAGACAGGGTCTGGTATCCCAATCCTGGGGCTCCCACAGCCTACACTTGGTAAAAGATAAGCAAACACCTTCCTTCTTTGGAAATGATGCATGGTTGCTGGGCACAGGCAGCATCTGAGGATGTGTGGGTCTTTGGTAAAGAGTGGATTTGAACTCCTCTGAGCCACGGAAAATGGGGATGGGAGTTTCTCTACCTGGAGAGGGCACAGTGTGTGGCAACTGCTCCTGCAGCTCATTTTGTACAATGCAAATTTGAGTCAGAAGCACCTGATTTTCATGAACCACCACAATAAACTGGGAGGAAGTTTGCTCCAGTTCATAAGGATGGGGTTTGGGCCATCCCTTCCCTTCCCTTGTTTGGTGAAACCTGGTAACTGTTGTCACCAAGACAGCAAGGCACAAAACATTTCCTGCGGGAGAGAAGGACGGATGCCTGAATGCTCCCAGCACCTTTCAGCACTCCCTTGCTTTTGCAGCATGACCTTGAGTAGGTACTTGAATGCGCCACCTCGGTGTGCTGGCTGGTAACCCTCTGGTTATGGGCACTGACTCCAGTAGGTATCACACCTGCATTGTTCTGTATTTTTGTTTCATATTCTTAAACCAAAACCAGTCTTCAAACTGGTTCCCCTATGAAGATAGAAATACACTCCTGTGAGGAGTACACAGCTTCACTCTGAGGCAGCTTCTGAGCAAGACAGACTACTTCTTTCACTGAGTTTGTTCCCTAGTGTCAACAAATCAAAACCGAATTTGCTCAGCTTAAGTGTATTTTCAGAAAAACCCACTGCTGGATACATCCTATTACACAAGGGTATGAAAATCAAAGGAAAAATGTTTAGGAAAGGTTTATATTTTCTATTTTTTTTACTGTTTCTTCTCTCTCGGATATCTTTCACATGCAGATGTTGATTGTTTGTCAAGCACATGGAAACCAGCTCAGTTTCTGCAGATGTAAGGAAATAGAATATCTAAGGAAATTGCAAAGAGTAGAAGTAAATGAAAGATCTTTTTCACTAACATGCAAGGTTACGGAAAACAAGGATATTCATGAACCTTCTAAAATGGAATGCAAAGCAATGAGATTGTATTTACTTCAACAAAAGAGCTTTCTTTTGCCTCTTTGTATTTAACCCCAAGTCATTTGCATTGCCTCTCACGGCAACAAATTCAATCCTTTGGAAATTTATTTGCCTTTTGCAGGTAATATCTATTACAATAAAACATATGACATTTATTGCCAAGAGCTGCACAGAAGCTACAGATGGAAATTCAAGAAAGGTAAAAAGGAGCTATTATGCCATGTGTTCAGCACACCAAACTACTTAACCTCTTGTCTCTAGTCTTTCACTCTTCAGGTCAGCAGACATTTGAAGTGTTGCCAAGATAACATACTCCTTTTGCATGGACTAGAGATTGCTCAGGAGTGACCTCTCTGCCCAGTCAAAGGGTGGACTGAAAAAAGACCGCATGTCTCTAGGGATTTCTGCCTCGTCCTGCTTGGCTGCGTACCGAGAAAGGCCGTGCAGGGAGTGATTACCAGCAGGTCATTAGATGCCTTTCAAGAAGTAGCATGAAAGAACGACTTCATCTGATGCAAGTTGTGTTTGGTTTACATCTCAGCAGACGGCTAGGTAAGTATAGGAACACCAACAGTACCACTTCTGATCCATGTGATTGCAGCACTGCTGGAGACCAGAAGGAATGAGAGGGCAGGGAGGTTTGCCCATCCAATAGGTGTGGATGGCTGAGGCAGAGTCCTGCACCAACACAGCACTTCTGGGCTGGTAGATCCTCAGGTCCCTGTACTGTGCATGGGTTTATTAGGCTGGGTATCTTTGCACTGTGCACTGATGGAGGTATGCTGCTGTGCTTCAGGGGCTATAAATCCAGTGTCCTTGCCAGAAGCTTCAGAGCTTTCATCACTTTGTGATGGAAGGGAAAAGGTTATTTCAAAGACCTTTCGCTGCATAGTCTATCCTCAATTCCTCTGTTGACACCTGAGATTTATGATAAGCAACATGGGGTCATGAGCAGCTCAGGGAATGGAAAGAGCCCTGTTCTGGAGATAGAGGTGGTTTCTGACCTGGAAGACCCCACACTGAACTAAGCCCTCTCAGCAGCTCTCCTTGATGCAACCTATGGTCAAAGGCAGGATGTAGCAATGATGCAGACTTGAACTTCTGCAGTGAGAGATGGTGCTGGCTGGGGCGGGGAGCAGAGCTGGACTTCAGTGAGTTTTCTGTTTAACTTCCTAATAAATTATATTGTTATGATAGGCCGAACAGTGACTTGGAGCCCTTGAGATGGGAAACAGACCTGCAAACACCAAAGGACTGCTGCTGCAAATAGTAAGGAGGGAAGAGAAGCCAAAGACCTATTATCTACCTACATAAGATGGAATCTAAACCAACTATCAAAGAAGGTGAAAGGATGCTTTTCTCTTTGTTGGTTGTACATGATTTCCTGATGTGTTCTAGGCTTCTGACTGTGTTCACTTCCCTCAGGCAAGATATCCCTCTTCATAAACAGCTTCAGGGAATACAGTCAGATGTTCTGGACAGCCACAGTGGCTGCATTCAATCTTCCATGGTTTCAAGATGCAAGTTAAGCCCATTCTGTTACTTGTTAGGTTGCTTTAAGTACCCTGAACTGTAACCATCTGATAACATGGCAATGTAGTCAAATATTCCCAAGACAGTAGTGGAATACACAATGGATTCAGTGGAAACATCTGCAGAGTTTAGGCACCTGATATTTCCACCTGAGACTTGCATCTTACCCCACTGTGTGGTTGAGGATAATGGAAATGTGAGACAATGTTTTCAGGCAGTTTCTCTTCTCGTACTGCTGTGCAGTCCTGCAAGGGCTTTTCACTCTGAAGCCTGCATAATCTATGCCATCAGAATTGCAAGAAAAATATGCTTAAGAAAACCACAAAACAATGAACATTGGAGACCTTCACATGTGATTTTTCTGACTATTGGTCTAGTTTATGCTTCCAAAGAGCACCCACTTAACTCCTCCTGGCTGTTAAAGGTCCTTCTCTCTCTTATTCCCTCTTCCTGCTGCTCTTTCACCCTAAAGCTCATGTGGGCAGCTAAGCTGAAAGAAATAAAAAACAGCTGGAAAAGAAAAATAGGAAAGAACTTCACAAGGAAGATCCCACTGATGGGAATTTGAGGTACTTCAGTGGTTAAGAGGGTAAGAAGGTGTTTCCAGAGGTCTTCCTGTCTTTGTCTTTATTGTCTGTCATGGGCATTACTTGCAGGTGAGTGAAGCAGAACTCAAGTGCTAGTCTGAAATCACTCCTGGCACTAAATCCCTCAAACCATGATGGGCTGGTAGCATTCAAATGGGGCTGACTGCCCAGTTCTGCCAGCCCCATCTCCAGTCCCAACAGCGCTCTGAGCCACATGAACATTTCTCAGCAAAGAACCCCCACAGGCACTTCTTGCCCCTTCACTGTTAATTGGATTAACAGATCGGAATGAGCAGCATCTTCTCAGAGCAACCTCACGTCACTGGGAGGGTGCAGTGGCTAGTTTCCAAACCACGTAGTGTGGAGCACTAGGGCTTAAGGGATGGTTTATGGAATTGTCCTGATAAGCAATGATGAAGGAAGCAGGGACATTAGTCACAAGGAGAGCAGGGCTTTGACAGTGACAGCTGATGATGTACAGCATCTGCATTTGGTTTGCAGTCAGTTCAGGCTACACTTCAGATGTCTAGGTGTCTCTTTGTGGGATTTTGTTTTGTTTTAGTTGTTTTAGCACATCCACAGAATTATGCACATTGCTCCACTTGCTGTGTATGCACCAGACTAAAAAAAGCGTTCTCTTTCAAATCCCCAGTGGCCTGCTAAAGCCCCAAAACAAGCAGCAAGGATTAATTCCTCCCCAGATAAGATTTTCCTAAATCCTAACAGATAATTTGTTTGAAGTTTAATTTTAGTCTGTTGTTACACACACGGGCCTTATCTCCATTCAGAGTCGTTAGCAAAATTAAACAAGCCTCTTCAAACAAGAAAGGGAAGCATAGCAAGAGCCTGAGCAAATGATTGAAGCGCAGGGCTAATGGCACTAATGGTAGGCTTATGCAGTGCTGGCAAGCCCAAGCCCTCAAAGAACCTCCAGTTTGTCATGTTCTTGCATGTTTGACCCATGCAGTAGGGGTACATCCTGCTCTCTGAGATCCCATGATGCCCAAGCCACCTCTGCTGGGATCCATGTCTGGGTACCTACACCCTGCCCTTCCTTTTAGTTAACAGAATGCCTCGCTCCATGGTTCCCCAGCTCCTGCCCATCTCCCTGTGTTGCAGCAGCTCTGGGTTTGTTTCCATAGGCACCAGAAGAAGCTGCAGCAGCAGTGCACAGTGGAGCAAAGAAGAGAAGAAAATCAAGGCCACATCACATCCTGTGTAATCCTTTGAAACATGCACTCTATCAGTGGTTCCGCTGGTTGAAGTCTGTCCTAATTGCTCTGCATGGTGCAGTCGTATCTCTACCAGTGTGCTGAACTCTTCCCTCTAGCTACTGTGATACAGGGAGGAGATTGTCTCCTCATTGCACCTTCTGTAAATAGGATTTTGGCCCTCAGCCTCAAGGTGTAAAAGAGTGTCTGAACATGTTAGCGTTGCAGTGTGCTCCTGGCCAGGGTGATGTTTAAGGGAATATCTAGACACCTGCCATTTTTATGCTATTTGACCTCAGTCAACAATGTCTGAACCAGAGCTTAGCTGACCATGTTAGTATTTCATAAATAGTCTTGTCTTTATAAAATGCGAGTTTCCCCGCAGACAGTGTTCTGAAAGTCTCCTTTCCCCAACTGCAGTTTGTCTAGAAATCCCAGATCTAGGATAGAGAAAATGAACTAAGATTACTTGTAACTTAAACCAAATTGGGAAAAGAGCACCGTTGCTCTTTTCTGCCTTTAAATCAGTTTATTTCTTCTTTAGCACATCTAGGACCACATGGGTTCCCTCTAGCGAGCACCAGACAGATGCTTCTGCACTGGGAGTGTGAAGGTTACCTGGAGCTCATCAACTTTGGCATATGAAACCATGGGTGATAAGGTAGTTAGGACATCTATAAGATCATGAATCAGGACAGGATGCTGAAGACTTAAATTGCATTTTCCACTCTGCCCCCAGTCCATACGTCCATGATCAAGGCAATAAGGGCTAGACTGATGGGAACATCACGGGGATGCCAATGTGTTTGGGCATCCAGGCAAACAGCCTGGGGGCTGTCCCTGACCCCTTGAACGGCTCAAATGTAGAGGCAGGCATCTCAGAAGAGATTAGAAATTGTGGTGGCCATCCACAAACCACTCTGTGGGGTTTTCTCCTCTCAGAATTAAAGCACTTAACCCTGGCCTCCCTTCGATATGCGTATCCTTATCATCAGGAGATAGAGTCTCACAGCCTGACCCTCTCCTGGAGTTGGATTGGTGATGAACCCTATGGGCAAGTTTCTGTGGGATCAGGTTGATGAGTGCCACCACTGCTCCAGAGCACCTTTGTGGGTGTTTCTTCATACCCTGCATTGAATGCAGGGTTATGCAGGATAGTTTTGTCTTCTGTGAAAGTGAGGAAATGTATGCATCTGGGGTCCTATCAAAGGGAAAATGCACCCTGCCTCAGCCCCTGAGAAATGCTTATCAGCATCTGGGGGCTTCTAAATGGGGGTCTCCCTGATCTTTAGTAGCCTCTTGTGCAGTACTATTTCTAAATTAAAGTAGTTGTGAACACTGTACACATATTAACTGTGCTCTGAGACACAGTGGAGCAAATCTGGAGATGTAAGTAGAGGAAAGCCATTCTGGAGGTTTTCAGCCAGGCTAAGTAGTAAGATGGGTATGGAGTTGTTTGGACTGAACCAAAATGTGGTTCTGACCACATGCACAGGCATAACTACAGGTGCCTGGTGAATTTATCTGCAAAACCTATGGTGTTAGTTATTGCAGCCTTGGGCAGAACATAGGTGTCTAACCCCAAGGTCCAATGCAAGCACTAAATGTGGATTTCAGCATTAGTCTCACTCTACCTCAGTTCCTAACTTTAACCTTAACATTAACCTTTGATAACCATATTTCCTAATCATCCATGTATTACCAAGGTAGTCACCTAGTTTATTATTTACCTATGGGTATAAAAATAATTCTGATTAATAGAATTCTTAGTTTTTAGAAGAAATATTATAATTCAGACTCTCTTTGTAACTCAGTTAAACAAAAATTAAGCAAGCCAGTCTAGATTAAGGATGAACAGTAATCTCCCTTCTGCACAGTCTACGTATATGTTCATTGGTAAAAATATATTTATAACTGTTATCTAGCTACTGGTTACAGGTCTGCCATATGTTTTAAGGACAAAGTAGAAGAATTAGTGAATATCGCTAGCTTCTCATATTTCTCATAAACATGAAAAATCTAGTCCATTTTTACCACAGAAATGAAGACTTGTTAATCCTTGTAAAGGCAGCCTTGAGGCATGGGAAATCCTCTATCTGAACACCAATGTGATGCATCGATAAAAACACGTTGAATTATACTTTCTGATAATGGAAAATTGACTATATAATTTAACTTAGGGCAGCCTGCAAAACGAAACTGTAATAGCTAGAAAACATCTTCATTCTCACTGCCTTGTAATATGGTCTGTGTAGAGTTAGATGGAACACAGAACAATTTTCCTTCTACACAAAAGGACAAGAGGCAACAGACACAAGCTGCTGTAATGGACATTCTGGTTAGATAGAAGAAAAGAAATTAATGAGTGCAATCAAACACTGCACCATACTGTCCAGGGAGGCTGTGGTATCTCCATCCTTGGAGATACTCAGAACTGGACTGCACAAAGCCTCAGTAACCTGACCTAACTTCGACATTTGCCCTGCTTTGAGCAAGGTGTTGGAGCAAATGACCTCCAGAGGTCCCCTTAGCCTCAATTATTCTATGGTTTTATGACGGGTAGCAGAGTTCTTTTGAGGCATTAATTGACAAGGTTCTTTCATATTACCAAGAGGGGGCAACCTGTTTTAACTCATGAACACATACATACACTGGAAGTAGGTAGGACAAGTTTTAAGGGCAGGACAAAACCCACTATACAGGCTTCAAATATCTACATGTAATTTTGTGAGTTCAGAGAGCAGCCTCCTGCTCTGAGTCTCAATGATGGATTTTGAAGTCTGCAAGTCTGGCTGTTTCTTAGAGGTTCCTTAGAGGATCACATCTTTATGAAGTGGCTCACAGGCTGAGTTGTGTAGGTACAAGTGAAATGGAAGTCATTTGTCCAGAATGCCATTTTCAGGCTTTCTACTTACACTGATCTGGAGCTTTTAATTCTTTGTTATTTTTTTTTTCCCCTGGAAAGAATATCCTACATCCAAATAGACTAGGTGATATTATGCTCTGCTAAGAGGTCACTAAAACTAGGCCAGTTCTTAAGAGGTAATTAATAGCAGGTCACATTTTCAAGTTACTTCTTTGACAACATTTTCCACAAATTCATTTTGAGCTGTTTTCTTTTCCTTTAGAAAATGACCCATTTTGATACCAAACTATTTAAAACTGTATATATTCAGGTTTCTGAGGAAATATTACAGCAAATATACCAGTGTATGCATGTTCTTCCTTAGCTTGCGTAGTCATGCTAGCTTATTTGCTGTAAACAGTAACAGCATGTTGTACCTTCACACTGAGAAGAGAGAAAAAGCATTTTCAACAGCAGTCTGAGAAGTATCGTAAACAACAAAATAAGCTGTAGAAAGAGTAAAGTGACTCTCTCTTGCTGAACAAAGACCTCTAAAGACAGATAAGCAAGGTACCAATATGGCTAGTGCAGATAGAGGCTGAATTCCTCTACTATGGATCTATGCATCCCCTGTGAGATGGAAAGCATGCTTCTCACAGACTGATCAGACTAAACATGGTAACTGCTTCTCATTTGAAGTGAGTTAAGTAATTTAGATTAGTCTCAGGTAACTCAGGTCTCCAAATCCATGGTTCAAGTGACCAAACGAAAGTCTTCCTTCTTTTCATCACCTTGCTTTCCTGTCACCTCGCTCTCCTGTCACCTTTGAACAGTTTGAAAGTGTGAGCTAGAGGAAACTCAGTGTTCAGAGACAAGGAGATGAAATAAAAAGCCCCAGTCTTGTGGCTCTGGCAAGCACATGACAAGGCAGCAGGTAAATTCCAGATATTTGGGTTTGGGGGTTTTTTTTCAATATTTGGAGATTCACACATATTCAGGAATGGAATTATGGGGAGTATTCCCTCTTATAGTTCAACTTTACACATTGTTTAGTGTCATAGCTAACCAGAAGTGCTGTTAGGTTGTGGGGAATGATGCTAGCCCTTATGGTGGTAGCATTGAACAATCAACTATGTTTTCCTGAAAGCACACTTTGCTAAGTCTTTATGCCAATACAGCTCTGTGATCAATCAAACCTTGACGTGCTCTCCAAATAAACTGTATTTGCAGACCTTTCAGCTTTATGTGGTGACATGCACAACCCAAAAGAAAAACCATGCTCCAAACACCTCAGACGTTTTGGGATAGAAGTTCAAAACTCTCACCCTCATATGGGGTCACCTTTAACAACCTTATTTACAGAAGCAAAATTCTCTCTCATCAAGAGTATGGTCCTGAAATCTATAATGGGACTGGATTTGTGTGATTTGATTTCATCTGGGTTTTTAAGAATGTTGGTTCTTATTTCTTCACGTGCTACTAATTTGTGTTCCCTGACAGAATAAGCACAGGATTCATTTACATGAATAACCCCTGAGGGTTGAAGTGCCTCAATACTGTAACAGAATACCTCATTTCTATTTATTTCTTGTGGCAGTGTGTTTTTCCCCACTGGTTACTAACTGCTTTTGTCCTAACATTATGCCAGGGTAAAACTTGGGAGCTGATTTAAATCCTTCCCTTAGCAAAAAGAAACGGCAGCTGTAGCCCAGGCATGAATTCAACAGGCAGTGAGTACAACAGGGGGGTTTACTCCCACATTACGCCTTGCTAGTGTGCACACACGGTCTAGTTCACACAAGCACTGCCACAGCCCTACTGCCAATGTGATGGCTGTGGAGGAACATCTCAGGCATAGCCTGCACAGGACAGCTCTTTGTTTCTTATGTAGATAGGATACAGGGTAAACACTATCCTGTGGACTGCTGCACTTAATGAAGTTTTTCTCTCCTTTTGTCATAAATCACTTTTCCCAGTATAATTTCCTAATATACTTAGTTATTGCAAAATTCAGTAGAAGTATGGCATATGTGGAATGGATTCTTGAGTGGAGAATGTTTTACAGAACTGCCTATAGTGCTCATCTGAAGCCCAAAATCATGAGCCAGACCCCTGAAATTCACAACATCCAGCCATTTGTTACTTCCACGTAGGATCACATAATACTGCTGATTTTCTGTGTAGTCTGCAGAGTGTGCAGCTTGTTCATCCATGCCAGGACCCCCCTGCCTGGGCTGGGAGCCGAGCAGCTTGGTCTCCATCACTCTCCTGAGAATCTGCCTCACCACAGCTTTCCCGTACCTCTTTCTCCTGCTGCTTGGGGTGGTGTTTAGTGCCTTCACCCAGACTTACTTGCAGCCTGGCAGGTAATGGCCTAGTGCTTTGGTCTGCTGTGGGAACACACTTGCAGCCCAGCTTGGTGCTGTCCAAGTTGCTCCTGAGCCCTCTGTAAGTTATTCAAGAGCTGTTTTTTCTGTCAGCCTCTGCTTGGCTGCCCTTTAGTCTTTGAAAGGACTACAGTGACAATCCACCATCACTAGCCCTCTTCCTCTGTTCTGTGCCTGTCCTTCATCCCTTGTGCTGCTTAGTGAGGAGGCATTCCCCACTGTGCCGTTCTGCATTCTGCGCACCATCACCACTAACTGACCTGCTCTGTGCACTCGGACGTGCCATGGTTTGCATCACCTGCTTGGACACACCTCTTGCTGCTGTGAACAGAGGGTAGCCCAGCTCCCAGAACCAGAGTATAACACACCACCAGTATGTACATCCTGCTGTATGAAGGCAAGAACCATCCTCTGGCTTTTTCCTAAGGAAGAGCCAACATTTTTTTTTCCCTTCTTTTTTGGCTGTGTAAATGGAAACAGTATTGCCTTCATATGTTAAACTGTTCCCATTATACTCTCAGCTGGATATTCAATGCACCTGGCTTAGCTCAAACATATACCTTTTACATCCCTAGCATTATATGGTAGGTATTCATCTGGTTTGGTCAATTCTTGTGCTTTCCATCATTAAATGGTGTTTTTAAAAGTCCCACTCTGCCCTTGCAGGGAGTGGAAGTGAAGCCTGTGAGAGCTGTGAACTGATCTGCCGGACTCAGCTCTTGTGTATCACTCATGAGTCCTCCTGGGAAAGGTGATGTACACACTGACAGATCCAAGTTTGTCACACACAGCATGCAAAAACTTTTATAACTCCTGTCTCAAAAGGAAGGAATGAAAACGTGGCCTTTTGTGCTGGTTTGGGCTGCAATAGCATTAATTTACTGCAGTGCTTACGCAGAGTCAAGGCCTTCCCTGCTCCTCACACCACCCCACCAGCGAGTAGGCTACGGGTGCACAAGGAGTTGGGAGGGGACACAGCCAGGACAGCTCATCCCAACTGACCCAAGGGATATCCCAGACCATATGGTATCGTGCTCAGCATAGAAAGCTGGGGGAAGAAGGAGGAAGGGGGGGACGCTGGGAGTGATGGTGTTTGTCTTCTCAAGTAACCATTACACGTGATGCAGCCCTGCTTTCCTGGAGATGGCTGAACATCTGCCTGCTGATGGGAGGTAGTGAATGGATTCCTTGTGTTGTTTTGCTTGTGTTTGTGGCTCTTGCTTTAACTGTTAAACTGTATTTATTCCAACCCATGAGTTTTCTCACTTTTACAATTCTCTCTCCCATCCCACTAGAGGGGAGTGAGCGAGTGGCTGTGTGGTGGCTAGTTGCTGGCTGGGGTAAACCAGAACAGCCCTTTTTTGTGCCCAACGTGGGGCTCAAAGGGTTTGAAATAATGAAAGATTTGTTTGGAATGTGCCAGATGATCAAATTTATAGCTGGTATTGCTGCTTAGCTGTCAACTGGCAGGCTTGTGTGCTTGCCATGGGGCTTGCTTGCCTTACTGCCTGTCAGAGACTAGTGCTTGTTAGTGGCTGCTATTTGCTTTCTCTCCTTGCTGTATGGCTCATCATCGTACTCTGCTGTGCCTGGGAACATTCTGATAACAGCAATGGCCATACGCCTGGGCTGGCAGATGGTCAAGGCATCACTGCTGTTTCTGTGCTGCTGTGCTGGACAGGTTGGAAGTCCAGTGTGAACTCGAGTCGAAGGGTCTGTGACCTGTGGATGAGTCCATGTGGGAGCAGGACACCCTGAAGCATATGTGGCAATGGATAAGTCCACACCAGAGCAAGTCCATCTTGAAGTGCTTGTGGCTGTGGTTATGTCTGTGCCATAGCAGGTATACCTCTGAAGGGACTGTGGACTAAGCATAAGTTCATGCTGGAAAAGGTACAACTAAAAGTACCCGTGGCTGTGGGGAAGTCCATGCTGCAGCAGGTACACCTTGAAGCATCAGTGGTTGTGCATGAGGTCATGCTGGAGCACCTCAAAGCATGTGGCCATGGATAAGCTGTCAGTGAAAAACCTCTATTTCACTTCAGTGTGAATTCAGGATTTCATATCAAACAAAGAGTTTGTTTAATACTGAGAGTTCTGTGAACTTCAGGTCATCACCACAGCCAAATCTTCGGAGTTCAGGTCGTTTTTCCCTATAAACTAATGTAAGTTGGCAGGCGTTTCTCTCATTCCTCATAAGTGGAGATGTTGTCTCAGGGTTAGCATAAAATAAGCTGCAGTTTTTCTTGCTTTGAAGAGGAGTTGCTCTGTGTGATGTAGCAGGGGCAGGTTTCACAAAGATGATTAGAAAACAGGTATTTGCACACAGGACTTTCAATGAGGATATTATTTTCTCTAATCTGAGAATTCTCTTTTTTCCTGGCTCAGGGTGCGCAGTACTTTACAGGCAAACACAAAGCAAACCAGCCATGTGCTCTGGATAACTTACATTCAAATTAGATTGACAACATAATGAAAGCTGAATAATGTTATATTTGGAAGTTGTTGATAGAAATCATCCTCAGCTCATATCTTGAGAGGATAGTAGGATGAGTGGTTATCTATGCCTCTGCTACTCTGCTTCTTCTTTCACAGTCATTTTCTTTTCTCATCTTGCCCAGCACTCTTCAAAAATAGCCTCTTTAAGATATGAAATTTATCTTTATTCTTCTAAAAAAAAAATCCTCCTAACTTTCTGGATGGGCTCTTCTAATGCTCCAATTATGTCTTAGAGTTGGTGTACTCAAATCCTCTCCGATTTTCAGGATGGGTCTTAAATCACACGTTATATGCCCTTATCCCCCAATACCCTGCTTAGGATTTACAGTTCCAGTTAAAGTTACATCTGTGAAGGAAGATGACATCTTGCTGCTCCCTATCCTTTTAAAATACCAAATCGATTAAGGGCTTAACTTATTGTTATAGTTTATCCCAAACCTTCTGAATCAGTTCATTGAATTTTAGCTGTAGCTATATAAAATTCTATACAGTGAAATTGTTTGGCCATATTGAGAATGGCTACAGCATGATCCGTCAATGCCACCAACTACCAGCAATAAAGAAATCTTCCTTTATTCTCCACTCATTTAAGTGAATTTCTAAAATTACTATTGAACATTAGGAGTATATTTTACTAGATTTTAATTTTTTTCTTTTTCTTTTAAGGAGTACATCAATGATACTTACCTGAAATGCACTTCGCCATTGGGTGGCTTCAGTAGCTGTCAAAAAGAGACACTGGGAAGACCCAATGAAATACAGTAGTATTAGTAGTAGTGAGCAAGCTAATGGAAACATTTGTAATGGAGAAGATTACAATTCAGTTAGAGATATGATTTAGTAAAGGGAAAGCTGCATGGTTCTGTTAAAAGAAGATCATGTATGACAAATGTATTAGGGTCATTTCAATGCATTGCTGAATTGATAAAGATGAAATCACTGATATAATTCATCCAGATTTCAGGAAAGCATTTGTTACAGATTGTACAGGAGATCGATTTACAAGGTCAGAAAGCTGAGCATAGGGGACAACTCCTGAAATGGCATACAAATTGGTTTGGGCACAAGAAACAGATGGTGTCAGTAAAATGAAACAATTCAGGGTGCGATGAGGTACGGATGTGCCTGAACGCGAATACTGAGTACCACATGATTCAAGTCCCAAATCATTTGTTGCGCTAGGAATGTGAACATGGGCAGGTCTTCTCTGCTTTGGAATGAAAAGATTTGCAAACCTCTCTGGGGTTATTGATTGAAAACAACCATGAAAATGCAAATCATCATGGAGAAACCCATGCGGTAAGTGCACTTCTAAAGTCCTCTATGGACAGCAGAAAAATGCCTAAAATTCACAGGTGATTAACCACTTTACCTGCTTTTTAACACCATCTGTGCACCTTGTTAAATACCAAATTGAAACAGATACATTTTCCTGGTGTGTCAGAATCTGCCCATCCAACTAAAGTTGAGAAAAATGACATTGTGCTGTTAGTGAAACCCATGAACAGTGCAGAAACGGAGGGCTGGAGAGTGAAGAGTGCACTCTCCATCAGCAAAATGTCCAAGGAAGTACCTTAACCAGGCTTTGGCTTCTTTGTTCTTATTGTGCGGATTTTTTTCTCTTTATTGCTTGAATAGACTGAGAAACAGCCTAGAACTGAGCACAACTGCAACTGAGCACAGCAAGCTCCTAGGAAGGTCCTAAAAACTAGCAATATTCCACCAAAGTCTCAATCTTGGCTGCCATCCTATTCAAATACAGAAACAAGGGCCCCATAACTCAGTGCACTCTGTTAGATGATAATGGTAAAGCTTCTTTTATAGCAGAAAGGACAGACATCTTAAAGTTTGGATAGGAATTAGGCTCCTCAGAGCATTCAAAGTCCCATCATGAGTCTTTCCACATCTTCTAGCCCTAAACAGTGCAATCCTTTTGGACCTCACCTCCAGTGGTGAAAACACCAGTTAATTTTATTTATTGCAGCCTTTAAGTGTTTGCATTTTTGTAAATCAAAGATACTTCTACTTAAAAAGAATCTTGATATAAAACTTTTAAGTCCATGATGGAGAAAACCCTTAATGGAGGATATATTTCTAGCAAAACCATGCAGAGTCTCATCTATTCATCTGAGGTCTGAGCGTCTTTGTCTCCTTATCGATGGATAAAACTAACCATGCCAAATTGCTAGCACACACCCTCAAAACTACCCCTTGTGCTCTGCTGGCAGGTTTCAGGAATCTCACTTGCAAAAGAAGGTAAATGTAAAACAGATGGCTAAAGAAAGTACCATAAGTACACATGGCATACATACATTAACTGAAATTCATTTTCATCCATTTCAAATCAGCTTGGCTTAAAATTGTGATTCAGAAGCTGTTCCATAAGTTTTATTTGTCCTTACAAAGCTGCCTCTGGAGGACAAGGCAAAGGCCAGAGAGTACCCACATCAGCCTGTGATTTCTGCCTACTGATGTATACAAGTCAGAACTCTCAGCTCTTATCTTCTCTAGTTTTATGGGGTTCTGTTTGGTACTGACTGTTTGGTGCCTCCACCATTTGTCAGAGTGAATAAATAAATGTAACATCCACATATGACCTCTCACTAGGACCAGGAGATTATATTTTAAATTGATACAGTGACCAACATGCATGAAGACAAAAAACCCTCTCTTGGTGAAAGAAAAGAGTTTATTTTAAAAACAAACAGTTAGGAACCAAGAATAAAAAGGTATGAAATTCAAAGACAGGCAGCAATAAATAAATTAAAGGTATAGATCTACTTTCACAGGAGTAATGATTTAATAGGATCATGTCCTGTTTTGGGCTGGGATAGAGTTAATTTTCTTCTTACTAGGTGGTGCAGTGCTGTGTTTTATATTTAGTATGGTAATAATGTTGATAACACACTGTTTAGTTGTTGGTTTAGTTGTTGGTTTAGTTGTTGTTAAGTGTTTATCCTGAGTCAAGGACTTCTCAGTCCCTCATGCTCTGCCAGTGAGGAGGGGCACAAGAATCCAGGAGGAAGCAGAGACAGGACACCTGACCCAAACTAGCCAAAGGGGTATTCCATACCACAGCACGTCATGCCCAGTATATAAAGTGAGTAGAGTTGCCTGGGAGGGCCTGATCACTGCTCAGGTCAGGCTGGATATCGGTCAGCAACTGTATTGTGCATCACTTTTTCTTGGGTTTTATTCCTCTCTCTTTCCCATTTATCTCATTACTAAAAAAAAAAAAAAAAAAAAAAAA
>NW_009928010.1:84214-94876 GCF_000696875.1 Nestor notabilis | reverse complement strand
TTGCTGGCTGGGCTTAAACCACGACACATGCTCTGTCATCATCCTCACCTAGAAATACATTTCTGAACTGTTTGTCTAATTTACCCTATTTCTGAGCAACACATGCTAAATGCACAGGAGTATTAATGCCCTCATTCAGGTTCAAACTGCAGACAGGATCACAAAACAAGTATGGGCAACAGTTAAACTGTAATGAAGACACTGTTCTACCTCTCATGCTTGCTTGCTTCCTTTTGACATAGTCTGAGGTGGTCTGGGTAGCAAACCTCCCTAAAATATCATACTGATTTTTTTTCCAGAGGAAAATGAGACTTCCTGAGATACTGTTCTCATTTTTATCATAGAGCTTTTGGCACTGTGTATTAATTCTTTGAAACATGAAGTTGCATAAAAGCAAATTTAGGAAGTAGCCCTGTGTTTTGAATTTCCTCTCGATCTAATTTCCTTAGGGAAATGAAACACATTTTTTAATTGTTTGGTATTTGTCTAAGGAGGGATCTGGAGGCTTTGAAAAGATTTACCATTCAGAACACACATCCTCAAAACAATGTTCTGGGAGGGCCAGGCTATGAGGGTGGCTGATGCTTTTCCACTTCAGTGCACAGTTAATGGCACTTCTGATATCTAAGTGGTCAAATCACATACAGCATGTGCACCTGCTTGATCTGGTTCTTCAAAACTATGTTCTTTCTATCCTGTTTATGCGATTAACTGTTGTTATCCAAGGGAAGTTAATAAATGCCTAGTGACTACATCTGTGTCCTAGTTCCTTTAACTCAGTGGTTCTTGAAATATGTTTCTCTGACTTTTATGTTACTTAATGAGAATTACTTTAATAGCTAGGTCCTGCTTTCTAGCATACAGGTTTCTCACTCCTAAGATCCATTAGAATAGGTAGAAGTGGAATTCATAAAAGCTTACTTTGATTAAAACACTGTGTGAAATTGAGATACACTATAAGTATGATCAAATTGGATAAAACCCTCCAATAACTGTCTTTTTCTGTCATCAGACTCTATGGCTCTGTGGTCTCTGGTTTTGCTCCAAACTCTAGATTGTGTATAGGGCACTAAGTCAATGAGGCTTAGAAAGGATTTTTTAGATGAAAAAGTCATCTTTAATTTCAGTTATAGTGCTTGTTGATCCCCAGAACAAATCTTAACTCCTCTGGAGATGCCATAGCTTTATGAACAGAAAAGCTCTTCTAAATTACATTATATACTCACATAGTCCTTAATAAGATGGCATGAAAAGTTAGATACAAATAGCAGCAGAGATCTAGACTCTGATGTTCATAGCAGGTCTATGTATTTTTCATGTTGGTATTGTTTATGGGTATGTGGTATTCCATGAATTGGAGGACTAACCGCCTGTGAGCAGGGACATCCATGAATTTCAAAGCTGTGGTGTAAAGTCTCTATGCCTTTACAGCCTGGAAAGAACCTAAATGTGATTTTGATGCATTTTGGGGGTTAGGAATCCCTACAAAACAGGACCTCTTTTAGGAGTCCCTACCCAGAGAGGGTCTAACTCAGTGTATATGGACTAAAGCAAACAAGAATAGATGTATTACTGATTCTGTAAGTAGGAATGCTTCTGTTAATTTAGTTCACCATGCATATTTTTTCTACACGTATCAGAATCTTGTTTTTCCCTGATATCAAGTTTATTGCAATATTCCTGTCAATATTAGTATGTTCTGCTGAACTTAAGCCACAGCTCCATTAAAAAGGACTTTCTTGTATGCTGGACTATGCAAAATTCTCCAGTGCAAACCTGTAATATCTGTATTTTTGGCACTTTGTTTTCTTCCATTTTGGAGGTTCCTCATCTTTTAATGAAGAGACATTTCCTTTACTGCTGTTGAGCAAGTGTGAATTGTAAACTGTTGAACAACATGAAGGGAAGCCTTCTTTCCATCTAAGAAGAGTAGTTTTGAAGATACAACAACTGCAGGTTGTGTCATAGCAATGTGCAACTGACTGATTAAAGCCTTTTTCTTTTAACCTCTTCTGTCTTGTCATCTGTGATCTTTGGGACCACAAGGTCACCAGAACTGAAAATCTGACTTTTTTCAGATGGGTAATAGTGTAGGTGAATTTGTTATGTTCTCATTCACTCTTTCACATACAAGCAAGAGATGCTGTTATCGTTATTTCTTTATAGTTTTCCATACTTAAAATGAATGTGTTCTGTGCTGTCAGATGCAGACTTTATTTTTATTGAGAAAAGTATAATCAAAGCTACTGTTACTGAAAAGCACAGGGGCAAGCCAAGCTGCTTTGTAGCAGAAGCAAATCAAAGATGTGGTCATGTTGCCCTGTGCTGGTTTTGTGAGTAGATGCCACTTATCATGCAAAAGATGTACTAAACTATTTTTTTAATTATTGAATTAATATTGAATTATTTTTCAAAAGATAACATTGTATTGGTCTGAAAAGAAACCCTAAGCTTAGAGTGTCTGCAAGAAGTTTCAGTCTTGATTTATACGTGGTATGTAGCAAAAAGTAACTAAAATATAGAGCCTCAGAGTGTAAATTGGTATCATATCACAGATGCCAAGAGATCTCTGCTGGTTTGCTTTGATCCTAAGTTATACCTCTGTGTATATGCCTAAAAGAAAGGTGTACACTTTGTACCTTTAGCTGCATAGGCTATGGTGTATAGATTGGCTGTGTTGTGTACAGCATGCACGCTGTGAGCACACTGACAGGCAAACTGAAAACGGGGGGGTACTTCTCGGCCACAGGGAGGACCCAGCTAAGACTATAGTTTGCTTTCATTCATGCTTCTTAGCAGCTTATTCCAAGGTGCTGGGAAAGCCCCCCGAGAGGATTATTGTGCTGACTGTGTTCTTCCATTATTCATGGCCATGCTAGGCAGTCTGAGGTGTTCTCAGTAAAATGTTTCCCAACAGTAGCAAAGCTTCTGTCTTAAGGATTTCAGGGAAAACAAACAACTCCAAACCTTTTTAAGGCTATGTTCCATTTTATTACACGGACTAAGCTGCTTAAAATTACACCTTTTTTGTCTGGCATTTAGTAAAAGCAGGCCTACAGAGCTTGCTTTGTTGGGGACTCTGCCTTTGCAAGGCAATTGTGATTTTTACGACTTAGAAAGTGAACATAAACTGTTTTACTCTAATAGTAAGGCTTGTTCTTTTATTTTCCAAATCTCTCATTTCTTACTGCAGTGCCCTAAGACCTGCAATCCTGTAAAAATTTGTATCAGAGGTCTAAACTGCATGTACACAGAGAAAGAGGAGCTAAAACAGCATGCATGTGACCTATAGGCTATACAAACTTTGGGTCAGGGGGCAGTGGGATTAAGCTCATTTAGTCAAGTAGGTTGCTAATAGGTAGATTTCAGGATTCATTGTGTATAACCCCCCACAGGTCAATAGGGACTGTTTCTAGCTCTCATTTGTGCAAAATGCAGTTATTCATTACTGTATAATTTATGTAAGAGGAGCAAGCTTCGTTTTGCGCTCTGCTGGAAATGGCAATACCACCATCTTCTCCCTTTATGGTTTTTCTATTACCTAGCAGGTTTATTTGAAAAGCCAAGTAAGGCCCTTTCTCCAGAGGCAAGAAGATAGATGAACCCTGCCCTGAAGGGTTTGTAATCTGAAGAGCTAACTGACGAAGTATGAAAGAAAAAAAGTATAGGATCCCTATTTTCCCACCCCAATGCAATGTCTAACTTGATTTAAATAAAAAAACCAAATAAGCTGGTCTCTAGCCTCTGTAATTTGTGTTCCTTCCTGAATACAGCTGCAAATCCTGAGCTACCTTCCCAACTCTTTCTCCTCCTTGGCTCAGCTGTGGTGGTAATTTTGCTTTCCCACCCCTGCAGCAGTAGTTTCTCCTCACTGGGGTCTGCATCTGTGCTTCCCAGGACCAACCGCCACCTTGCTGAAGGGCATGGGATCCTCACTGACCATCTTCACCCTGCGGCTGATACCAGCCTCACAGACAGATGGAGATTGGAATCTTCTTAGTCACTAGTCTAAGCTTCAGGATATTTTCCCTCATTCAGGATGATGATAAGCAGAGCAATATATTTCCCCCCTGTATTTTTTCCCAACTGCTGTTACAGAACTTTCATCTGTTGCCATTAAATAGGCAACCATTCGTCAGGCAAATCTGGTGCTTCTCAAAATACCATAAAAGCTAAAGGGAAAAAGGCGTAGGAAGATATATGTAGCTGTTTGTTTAGTTTATGTCCAAAGTGACTAATTGATTTTAAGTGATGTTTTATAGAAATAGTTGATATCCAAAGCAAAAACCTCATGTAACAAATTTCAGCACAGATGGTATTTTGGTTGCAATTAAAAAAAAGTGTCATATAGTAAATGAGAAGTAGAGAAGGTTTCAAATCCAATATAGCAAGCCTTGAGAGATGGTAGAAAAAACAACAACACTTTATATGTTCAGAAATTAGAAAGTTGGCTTCTGGTAGAAATAACAGAAAATCTGGCCTTAAATGTTTACATCTGCCAGAATGAACTAGAGATACGGGGTAGGCATGGGAATGAATCTTACACAGGTGAGGACAGACAGTGGGCTCTTTTCTAATTAACAGATGTAAACCCATTAGTCTGTACCTAGCAATATTCCTCTTATTTTCATCTTATGCAATGTTCCTCTGAAGGAACAATATTGAGATGATGACTTGATTTTCTGGGTAAAGGGAAATACCTGGCTTGCTTCTACGTCACGGAACAAAACATTTTCGTGTAGCACAAACTGGTCACTTCCAATAGCAATTCTGAATTAGTATTCCAGGAATATAGAGTGTCTTACAGGTCACAAACACTGAAATGCAAATCCAGACTACACAATAATAAGCATAAATGTGTGAGTGCAAATATGTTATGTATAGAATAGGATATGATTAGAAAGAGTGGTGCAGAATTAGAAATTAAGATTGTAATGCTTAAATAGGCACAACTGGGAAATCTGCATAGACAGAACATAATTAATGTCAACTTTTGTGCAGAGAGGCTGGTCTCTGTGTAACGTTCTGGGCTGAAAGTGATACTGAAAGCTGAAGGTTTCCATGGCTCAAGGGGGAGACTGGGCACATTGTGGCAGGGGATGTCCAATGGATGTGACTAAGAGAAAAGAACCTCACACAGCGGTCCCTGGGCTGAGGATGATTGGCAGCCAAGGGACTGTTAGGGGAAGTGTCCGACTTTGTGCTGTAGTCTTCAGGTCTCCCCTGGCCATCTGCCTTCAGCCACTACTGGAGATAGGTTACTGGGTTGGACGCATCTTTGGTCTGACCCAGTCTGCATGTTCCTCTGTTCAGTGACAGGAGATGAGTGTTGTGAAAGTGCTTAGCAGCAACAGTATGTTTAGTGAAAAAGTTCAGTGTCCTCTGGAGAGGTGGGCAAGGTTGATGTTTCACAGAACTGGGCAGATGTGTGCAAACCGCAAGGAAATCAATTGAATAGTTAATAAATTCTTTAATAACCAAATTTTACCTTTCTGTAATGAATAGAAGCATGTTCAGTTTTGGTCTTGGTAGGCATCCACTTTGCACACATATGAATGATTGAAAGGATTAGGTTTTGATGGAGAGAAAGTAATTCAAGTTCATTGACTCAAGCTTTAATAATGATATTCTATCATAATATATTCACATTTTATACTGAGTCTCCATTAATACTATTTCTTTTACCTATTCTGCTGCTGCTGAGGGATATATTATTTCCTGCAGGACTTCAACAGTCATAGACAAGCATCTGCAATGGGCAATGCTTCACTTCTTGTGATGTGTAGGTTTTGTTAGCTCTTCAAAATCTCACGACACTCTGTGTGAGATTCACGTTTCGAAAGAACAATTAAAATAGTGTCTGTTATGCGAAGGTTACTGATCTTGAGAAGACACCATTTTATTTTTTTTTGGTTTTGGGATCATTTACAACTTATCTGATAATGGAGCTGACATCTAAAGTAATTATTTTCTGAATAAATAATTAAACTGAGTAAAGCAGCGCAGTTTTAACTATTTATAGGAGGTATCCTGGAAAACACTAATAGCAATGTTTTTTTTCTTTTTTTCTTTAAGAAAACGGGTTTATAGCATTTCTGGAAGATATTACAAGGATGAAGAAAGACAAGGGGGTGTCCTGTGCTTTCAACTAGAAACCTTGAAGGGGCAACCAGTGTTTTTTACTGCGGTTCATATAATCTCAGTGTTTTATGATTAAGGATGTTGGCAATGTCCAAGCCTTTTCAAGTGACTTCTGCTACTTACACAGAGAGAAAATTTTCACCCTTTCATTGAAGACTGCAGATCACTAACAGGTACTGATTTGGGCTAGTACTGCACCTTATGTTAACCTCCCTTTATATCTATTCAAAGAAAAGGAAAAATGTTTGATTACTTTTTGCATCTATAAACTTCTGAATCCAAAGCTCCATGCTTGACAGTAAATAGAACTGTAGCAGGAACTCAGGGTGATGGTATTTAGTATTTCTAAATGTGTACATCTGAGGCAGTTGACCAGGGATCTTTCTATCACCACCGGATATCTAGTTTTAACTGGTAGAAGTCAGGGTATGATATATCTGAGTAAATGAAAACATCTATTTTATCTTAAGGTAGCCCCTGTTCTTGATTTCCTTACTAGATCTCCACTGAATATAAATGAAACTCAGGATAAGGACCTTAGATGTACATATGTACAATAAGAATGCATAAAATGTGGTGAGCTGATTCATTGATGTAATACAAGGATTAACTTCTGAGATGACTAAGTTATTTCTGTAGGAACAGCCATGTGGATTTTGGCTAATGTGTGTAGAAGAAATGAACAGACATCTTAGAATAAGTGCAATGTAAAAAGCACCATTTTCTTCATGGTTCTCATAGTAAATGGCTCATTCAGAATGCTTCAAGGTGTAATATTTGCATTCCTTCCTTATTACATAAAAATGCCAGTTTCAGTATCTGGAAAGAGGATTTTTTGTTTGTTATAGATAGTATAGTGGTACTCTGGGCACTGGTAAGAGGGCAGATAAGAATAATTACTCCATCACTAGGATCTTTAACTTTTGTTATCTTTTAGTACCATAAGGGACTTTGGAGAAAGTCTGCTAGCCTTTGCTTTCTTACCTTTTTAAGGCAAACCATTACTCATTAAAGATAATTAAGAGAGAGTAGAATGCGAGAACTCCTTTTAGTAAAAAAGATGCCCTCTTGTTTAATCATGAACACTTTGCCAAGAGTTTCTTCTGAATTACAGCATCTCAGGTTTCAAATTAAAGCTGACACCTAACCTAGCATTTGAGACACTAAATACACGACTTTCTCTAGAGAGAAACTGTCTGTTCAGTTAACGTGCTGCTGCAGCAGCGGTGACCTACCAGGAGAGGGAAAACTCCTTGGCAGATAGCCATGTTGCAAACTGCTTTTTATACCACTGGAAAAGCAAAAAGTTGTTGATCCTGGGAAATGGTTTAAATCTGCTGTTAAAAGCGATAAGAGCTGGCAGTGTGGCTCCAAGATTTCCTCGTTCCATACACAGAGCCCACTTTATCTCCTGGCCATTGGAGTGAAGGGTGGGAACGTAACAATCAGTCATATTCCAGATAACCCATGTCTATGAAAGGGTCCAGTCCACTAACATGTGAAAACATGAGAAGTATTTCTTGTGTGCGTCGTACTACTGTCTTCAGCAGAGCCTGGTATAAGGGTAGTTTGTGCTAAGGGAAGGAAGGAGAATAAGTGGTGGGATGGCTCCTATGACTGGAGTGTTGGAATGGAAGGTTACAGGCTCTTTAGAAAAGACAGGCCTGGCAGATGGGGAGTTGCTATTTATGTCAGTGATAGGCTGGAGAGTATGGAACTCTGTCTGGGGACAGGTGATGAGTCAACAGAAAGCTTGTGGGTCAGGATCAAAGGGAGAACAGCGATGGTCAGGCACTGGAATAGGTTGCCCAAGGAAGCTGTGAATCCTCCATCCCTGGCGGTGCTCAAGGCCAGACTGGACAGAGCCTTGGGTGACATGGTTTAGTGTGAGGTGTCCCTGCCCATGACAGAGGGGTTGGGACTAGATGATCTTAAGGTCCTTTCTAACCCAAACCATTCTATGATTCTAAGTCCTCAACCTCCCCAAACATTTTAACTTTCATAGAAAAATTCATGCATAGTAATAATGCTCTTACAGGCAACAAGCCCTGACCGAAAAGTGCCAGTAAAATGGTAAATGTTGCAACATGCTGTTGAGAGTTTTGCATTTATTTGTTATGTGCCAGTGATGGTCTGAAGCAAAGGGATGTTAGCTGCCTATAAATCACGTTCACTGTGGTACTTCCCTAGGCAGAGAACTCTTAGTTACAGCCCTACCTGTTAGGATGGGAAGGAAGCACACAAAAAAAGGGCTTTTTAAAGGCAAGCAAGGAGTATCTCCTATTAGCCAGCTCACCCCCAGTGCTGCGGAGTCATCCCAAACCTACTTGCACATGCTGCACATGGCAAATACAGAATTAGGATGATGATGTATGGACACCCACGTGCATGGGGCCTGCATGAGATTGACCTGGCCTCCAGTTCAAAGTTTTGCAAGTTAATTTGATGCTGAAAGGCTCAATTTGCTTTTGAGGAAGTACTGTAAAAAGCAGCAGCCATGCAGATAGGCAGAGCTTTGCATTTCCAGTCTTTTTCACTCTCCCAGGAGATTTATAAGCAGTTTAGCCATTAGGGGTCAGTTATTACTCCCATCTCAATTCTTTTGCAGGTAAGATCATAGTTTTGGGCTAGCAGGTCTCTCATTTGACTTATTTTATCAGAACTGGACTGTTAATTAGAGTCAAGGTTTGGCTTCCTTTACTGTGAAATATAATTCTGTTATCAGTGCAACCACATTCTGCCCTAGGTGATTTCCACTTTGGCTTTAATCCTTTTCCTTTTTTTAATCCCATGAAATAATGAGTATTTCCTTACTTGGGTAAGCTGGATAACCCTTTGGTCTAAATAGAGTTCTTTCATTTTGAGATTTCTGATATGCTAAACCTCTGTGAAAGTTTGATAAAAGGTAGCTTTGAGGCTTTTAATTAATTATGTACAAAAAGTTGACAGTACTCTACTGGGAGGTGTTCCTAATAATCCATGCATGTAATATAGTGGGAACATTGTTTATAAATATAAATGAATTGAAAGGTTTGTAACCTTGGAACAAAAGAAGATGAGAAATCAAATCATGGCTGGCAACCTCACAAGTAAATGTTCTCAGATTAAATGACCTACTTGAAAGCTACAATTTTATCTTTGTTTTCCAGTAAGTAGAGGAAAAATAATCCTTGTAACAGCTCCTTTAAGCTCTTACTGAGAGCGAAGCAAGGAAATGTTGGTTTTAACAGTTCCTATCTCCCACAAATGAAAAGACATGCTTTCACAGTTCAGCCTAGTGGAAAACACATAGCCTGTTATCAGGCTGAGAGCGAAGGGGAAAGAGAAAGATGGTGTCAGTAAATCGGGTACAAAGCAGTGGCAAAAGGATACTGAAAATCAGGGGTAGGCAGAGGAAAAGGGGTCAGAAAGCTGGAAAAGAAGGAAAAGAAAGTCTGTCTCCAGGGAAAAGGTTAAGAATATTAATAAAGAAAGATGAATCCAAATGAATAAAGGAAAGACCAATCACAGGTCAAAGTCACTTCTGTCACTGTAGCATTTGGTGGAATAAGAATCCTATTACCATTGGACAGCATGGAGATTTAAAAATCTCCCACTTTCTGGTCATCAGTATTGCACCTAGCTTTCTTCTGCTTGGCAGCAGCAGAACAGCCATCTTCTGGGAAACATACAGCATATCAACAGCATGGGATCAAGTCACTTATAACCACTCATTTGCAGTTACTGCTTCAGCACTAATTGTCTTGGCATCATTAAAAGGAGCATCCACAACCTGAAAGTCACTCTTCCGTCTGCTCTCATTAAGCTTAAAAAGCAGCACCTTGAGATTCTTGTAGTCAAAGAAATTGGGATAAAATCTCCTTTTAGTTCCTTTCTCTCAATGTGTGACTCTTTCAGTGGGAGGCTCAACTTCTTCACAAGGGTACTGCAGTAAAAGGCCTATACGTAGCATGAAGTGCCTCAAGATCATTGTGGGAAGAAAATCGGACTGCGCAAAACAAAGTTTTCTCCCTGCTCTCCTCTGGTGCACAGAAGTAATCAGTTACTGCAGCTCTGCACCACCAGCAGCAAGCATTTGCTAGGCTGCTCCGAGCTAGCTCAGCCCAACTGGCTGAGGGGCAGTTCCACCTCTCCAAGGCGCAGTCCGGTCCCTCTACTCGTACCTGATTTTCTGGAAATACCTTTATGCAACTGTAGGCCTTTTTAAAAGGTGTTAATTTTAGAAGTCAGCAAGCTGTCTTTAGCCCTTTTTAGTCTTCACAACAGCACTCAAAGCTTAAGAGTATTGGGGTTACTTTTAAACATTAGTTTCCATGGAAAAATCTAGAAAACAATCCGAAGTTTTTCAGGCATAGAGGACAAAATACCCAAATAACACGCTGCCTCCCTCTCCGTTCACTGGCATGTGCAGCACAGTTGATAGGATTTAAAACATCTCCAGACAGCCAAATTCCCAGGAGCAGTGTTTGCTACTGCCATTGATCAATGGACCAGCAGAATTGGGAAAATGCTGTCCTGCTT
>NW_009928010.1:46901-84183 GCF_000696875.1 Nestor notabilis | reverse complement strand
AATGCCAAATAGAGAAGGAAAAACAACTCATAGCTAACACTTTCATATTTGTTTTCAGTATGTCAGATGGAAATGCTCGTTTAATAAATAGATGATTTTTTGTTTGAGTTTTTGAAAGTAAAGCTCTGTTTGGGATCTATCTCCTCATTTCCATATGAGTCACAATAAGATGCAAAGCACCAGAAGCACACAGTGGGCTGAAAACGGCAGGCGCCAAGTTAATCTCCAACCCGTTGTGATTCCTTTTGCTGTTATGTCTGTTGCTCCCAAGAGATTTTTAACAGGGCAGGCATAATGGCTAATGCCGCAGGGATACAGAGAAATATATACGGACAGTGGGCCTGGAAGCTCTTTATGTTTATTTAACAGCTGATTGATATTTATTTGAAAGCTAGTTTTGTTTTTTTGTGTTTGGATGTTGGGGTTTTTTTTTATTTTATTTTTTTTTAAATAATGCAGATGTTTGAGGAAAAGTGCCTTTGGAAACCCAGTAAAAACATGTGTGGGGGCTGTTTCATGACCGTGTTTTCAACCTGCGCATAGAAAAACTGAGAGGCAAATTTGCACTTCAAACTATAGCTGGAACCCAACCACCCACATACAGCAATAATAAAACATCAAAAGGCCTGTGAAATATGCTGGCACATGTATATATGTTTAAAAAGTGCACAAAACGAAGAAATCGGTAACAGACAACTAAAGCTCTTTTCTAGCTGGAGTATTAGTTATAATAAGCAAGGCACACGACTTTGGTAGTCTGTACCGCAAGCTCATCTGTGGTGATATGGTATAAATTAATGTTTTTTCTAGTGTTCAGGTTGCAGAACATAAACATATCTTCTCACAGGAAGAGGAATATTGAAAGATGCAAACATTACCCAGCTTTATTAATTCTGTTTGTCCTGAAAATTGTCTTGTGCTCTGGGGAATATATTGAGATATTAAAATGAAAGTTCTGAAAATGCATAATGAAAACATTAGCACTGTATTACTTGTGATTTCAAGGCTCTTCTCTGTTGTGCTGGACACAGCAGAAGCTTATTGTTGACTTCTGTTGGGGTAAGGTGACTGCAGAAGCGGTTCCACATAAAGGATTCATTTTGACATGGCAGCATAATAGGGAAAACTAAACTTCTGCAGGGGGGCTGGCAGAGAGGTCACCTGGTGCATAAGGAGCACAGGGCTGGCGGAGACATCCCTGCATGACCTTATCTTCTTGGTTTACCATGAAAATTCCTGGAGAGTGGAATATTTGGAAGTTTAGAGGCCAAAAGGCTGCCCTTGGGAGAGGAAAGGGGAGATTGCTGCTGAATAAACCTCCAGAAGCTTTTATTCACCAGTGCCACTTTTCTCTTCCATGGGATGGAAGTTTCTTTCTGTCTTTCCTCAGTTTCTCTGTGAGCTGGGCTGAAGCCCTGGGTTGAAAGCTGTCTGCCCTCCCTTCGCACAGAGCAGTGCCATCCCAGCATCCCAGGGATTACTCTATTTGGCATTCAGCTGCCGCTGAAGTACATTGCTGATAACGGAAGCTCTGACCTGAGTTTCTTTTTTAACTTTCCATTTGATAGGGTTCTATTTTATTTTGCAGTCAAGAGAAGTACAGGGTATTAAAATAAAGTCTGGGAGTGTTGGCAAAATCCTGTACAGTGAGCTGTGCCCCAGCACCTGAGCCCTCATTTTGAGCTAGATCTGTTATCAGACATGAAATTGGAAATACCAGCCCTCACTTGATGGGCTTTTCTTTGGTAGGGGAACAAAGGTACTGAACATCTGTATAGCTGATAGTCACTGCTATTTTTATATCAAAGCTTCCTTATCTACTTGGCAAGTGATTCAGGGATTTTCTCTCTCTCCTAGGTGCCCCAGCAATGTGCTTGTTGTAATCTCTCACATACCCTCATTACACTTTTTGTTCCACATTAATAAGAAATAAAGAAGTCAGGTTACATTAGTTCTCTTATCTCTCCCCAAAAAGTTAAATTCCCTCTTTTCACTTGACTTTTTTGTTTCCGTTTCCTATGAGCTTTTCTCCTCCATGCTGTGCTCACTGAATCTCTGCTCTGTGACCTAAACTGACCTCCCCAAAGCTTTTGACAAAATGATTAAATAGGCTGTTGTGAGCACTCATATGTGTATATATACGTAAGCATTATTCTTATAGATATAAATATACTTCTGCTTTGGTTTTAATCCTTTTCTTACAGTTTTCTTACCTCCACTGCTCCCCTCCTCCTCCTTTTTGTGCAAGTGGGTTTGCTTTGTCTGTCCCAGCAGATAATGTGAACTGTGGTGTTCTCTTGTTAGCACTTCTGCCAATATCTACCAGCCGTAGTCAGATCTATTCTGCTTGCTTGCAAACGCCAACTCTGGTGCTTCCTTTTGGCTCTGCTGTTAAAAATGATGACTTCAAACTTACAAGAAAGAGGTAGGCAGAAGGTCTGATATTTGGATTTGGACTCAGATTTTAAGGCCTAGTATAATGATAAAGGTTGCAAGTAAAATAGGAATTTAGTTAACTCTCATTTCTAATGATCAGGAAGCTCAGAAGCATTTAGTTTGGCACCAGCTTCTTTTCTAAGAAACAACTTTATTTCCAATTGACCATTTATCAATCTTTGAGTTACTGTTTAACAAACATCAGCTTTTGTAATGAGATGGGGAACACTGCTGAGAACTCTGTGACTCCTTTGTGAAATGTTAACGTGTTTCCTTTTCAGTCTCAAAAGAACAAAATGAAGCGATGGCATGTTTTTTGGTAATACACAACAGTACTTCTAGATGTCCCTGGCACAATTACAGAAAATTTGCTACCAAAGGAAAAAATAGCACCTTTGCTGCAGCCTGGTGTGTTTGGCACGGTCCCTGCATGCCAGGGTCTCCTGCAGGAGGAAGCCAGGTCAGGCAGGCACAGAAGGAGCAGTGGTGGCACTGCCTCGTCTGGATGAATGTCCTAAAAGGTCTCTAGAACACCTCAGGATTCATCGCTCTATCATGCCATGGATACCAGAGAGTAAGGTGTTGATGCAAAATACTGTGGGATGCCAGCCTCCTTGCTCTCTGAGTCACATTTTACAAGCCCAAAAGGGGTTGTAAGTAATGCCGTAAACCCCACCATCTATATGAAAAGGCAGTTGTATAATGCAAAAAGTACAACTTGTCTCCAATTTCCAAAGACAATTCCATAATCTACTGTTCCGTAGGTGCCTGAGATGCTACAAGATAACAGGGAGAGGCTGCAAAGAGGCTCAGAGCCACAGGGGAGCTCCAGGAGACCCAGAAGAAATGGAGGGGCTTCCCAGAGCATGAACTGAACATCCTATCACCTGTTGTCATTGGAGAGACCAGCCTGCAAGTGAAATAGGCAGCTTTAAGCCTTTAAGTCAGTGCTTCCTGTTTTCTGAAACAATTCCTCCAAAATGCAGGGTTGCTGGGTTCCTTTTCATGAGTTCTGTTGTCAGTTCTTATTGGGGATGTTCCCTGCTCTTTGTGAGCAGGAAAGGGTGAGAATAGAAACAAAACTATTGTTCTGAGCCTGTTTCTACATCGTTCTCTGCCTATTCACTTTCAGGTCTTATTTTGAAAAGAATGTATGTTGCTAGGGCTCACAGTAAAATATTCTCACCTCCTTTGCTGACGTTCTGGCATAGCCTCCAGCCTCCTGCAGTGAATTGTGTCAGATGTTGCTTCGATCCACGATAGATCTCCAATCTTGCTTCAGTTGCTCTCTGTTTTCTTTTAAACGGCAAGTCAATAATCACCATTCCTGGAAGGATTTTCTTTCATACGTATGCTAAAATTACGCCTTTAGCCAGGGACTTCTGCACACATGTACTGTGAAAGACAGGATAAAAGGGGACAGTGGTTGCAGCATGGTGGAAATTTTCTCCCCATTTTCAAACTGTGCAGGAATGTACTGCCTTGCAGGAATAGCATTAGCTAGATGGTATGTTGGATTGGAGGAGTATGCATGTGTTCCTGTGTGTCCGTATGCAAACAAAGATGCCAGTCTTAACATATTTTTCCATATGCAACTTCTACTTTTGTCCATTAGCTGAGAGAAAATTGGATATAATATGACTTTTCTGATCTTTCTGCTATGCTTATATATGTTATATACATCCTGACATTCATTTCCAGACATAATCTCTGCAGACTGTACCTTTGTTACAGTTTTAGTAGTTGCTCTAAGTTACGTAAGCATGTAATCTCATTTAAGTCCCTGCCGCTTATCCGTGTATACTGCTTCTAAAGTCACTACTGCTGTCTCTTAATGTATCATAAAATTGCATTTACATTAAAATAGATATTTAAATTTTGTTCTAAACACCTTTTTGGGTGTTTAAATCAGTGTTTTAAATACCAGTTCAGCAAGTACTGCAAAGTCTGGCATTCCTAAACAGTATGTTAGGAGAACTGGGCCACATGCAGGGATTTATGGGGTATGTGTGGTGTATCTGAGTGTGTATAAAATTATATGAGATAGATTTGGGGCAGCTTTTCTTTTTTACTGCATGGGCCCACAAATACCTTGCTGTCCTGTTAGTTGCCTTAGACTTTTGCACCTAGTAACTCTCTGAGTGAAAGCTGATGCTGTTGGGAGAGAGAATAACAAGCTGGGGCTCACTTTATGCTCATGGGTATAAGGCTACCTTCTGAGGATGGAAATTTCTATTTCCCAGGACTTTCCTGGATTATTTCTCACTAGGGGCACATGTGTTTAGTAGTAAAGGCTCAATCACTAGATAAGGGAGAGACTCACTCCCAGGGCCTGTATTCCCTCTGTTTGTACAAAAGGAAGAGATTAGGCAAAACAATTGGTTTGAAGGATTTAGATTTGTTAGTTGAAGTTCTAGGCCATTTCCTTCTCATGTAAATATAAACACTGATGGGAAATAGAAACATCTGTAAGAACTTCAGATCAGGAACTTAAACTGTTACCTTGTTTGGCTTCATGTCCTCATTTTCCAACAGAGAAGGAAAGGCCGTATCATGGATGTTAACAAACTAAATGTCAAGTAAAGGGAGAAAAATGAGTGAATTAATATTTGTGTCCGTACAGGAGAAGAACTCTTGTCCAATTTTCTTATGGCATTCTTTGCTCTTGAGATGAATTTTAAATAACAGGAAGTAATTCCTTCTTGGGCTTTCCATAAACAATGATTTATATCTTTTTGCCTCAAGTCAGTTCCTGTGATATATCAATATTTGTGCAGATACATCCACTATAGATGATATATGGGGTTTTTATTAAAAATGGATTCTTGATGTGACTGTTTCCTAAAAGTTGTCATGTCCCCCCATAAATCTATTGCTGCTTCATCCAGTTTTTCCTCACTTCACAAGCTATTCTATTAAATGAAAATGTTTGCAAACATTCTGGATATTTTTGTTAAATAGTTAAGAGATAGTAATAGATTAATGCATTTTCGTATCATTTCAGTGTCAACATGAGGGTGCGATTCTGTAGACTTAGTTCTAAAGGAAGCAACAAGTCTGGCAGTGGATTTGAACTTGCAAATAACTTGCACAAACAAATCAGTCCCAGTAAGACACAGTTACAGGGAGTGTTTTCAATTAAGAATTCAGTTAAGACCAGAACTGAAAGAGTATCTGACAGCCTCATTCCTGTTGTAGTAGCTATAAATATTTACATGAATGCAAACTTCTGCTTACTCTTCTCCATCTTTATATTTGACTATTGGGACAATGTGGGGCTGGAACTAAGAAACATTGGAAGATTAATTGAGCAGTACTTTGTTCTTTGCCATATATTCCCTTTTCTTAATGGCTGGCAACTGAAGGCTGGTCACAGTTGCTAAGCCGGCTTTTTGCCCTTCAGATGTGTGTCAGGCAACACAATTGGACTTTTGTAAATAGGATGCAATCGTGTCCAAAGTGTGCTGTTTAATTGTCAGTGGCATCTTACACTTTGTAACTAATGGCACAGGGAGAATGCTTCTTTCTCATTGCAGGAGACATGAACCAAATCAGATAGGGAAGATGTAGAGTACAAGATGTGAGCGCTGGATTTATTCAGTAATATTGAACTTCCTGATTTTTAGCTGTGCTCTGTAGCTTACAGGTTTATGATAGGGAAAGCAAAAACCAACCAAACAAAAAATTGAACTGAACAAAACCATCCCCTTATTTCAAAACCCAAATGCTTATTTTAAACTGTTAAATTGAACTGGTCCCTGGAAAGATTTTGCTTGCCTTCCGCTCTGCATTTTACATATCTTAGCTTGACATTTTACATTTGACATAGTTTCACAAATAGATTGCACATGTTTATTCATTTTATCCTGTGAACATAGCGACAGAATTGATAGCAAAGCATTCTGGTATTGACATGAAATTAGCTTACCAAGCATTTAATTTCTTTTGGAGACTGAATCAACAGCACACTCCTACATTAAGTACTAGCCACCAACACCACTGACCAGTGGGGGACAAAAAAAAAGCCTTCATGTCTTTCTTGCAACAGAGTTAAACACTTTGCAGACCAGTGTTATACAAATAGCATAGCTTGTATTGGTTGCAAGGGTCATAGTTCTGTTTCTTTGGCACCACAGTGATTCTTATTGTAAAAATAAATGCAAAGATAAATAGTATATTCATGTGACAGCTGTGATATTATATCACTGCCACAAGAACATGAATCTTCTTAGAAGAATTAGGTGGGGACCTGGCTTGAGTTCATTACTAGGACAATAGAAAAGCAGTTCTGTTCATAACATAACATATCTGTTCTGGTGTATCACTTCAATGTTTGTGCTGTTGAACAGTTTGTAAGCAGATCTGCTGTTATTCTTCAATGGGACGTTCAATGAAATGTTGTTTTACAAGAGCCTTGTGGTAATTGGTGAATATACTTTATGCTCTAAATATAAGAAGCACAGTACTCAACTCTACAGCCAAATATGAAGGAAGGATAATCAGTGGCTCCCATCTTTGGTATATGTTCATATTTTTGACATGTCCTTGGATCTTCCTGACTTCCTATAGGCTTTAAAAAGTGCACCCAATTTTGCCATCATTCAAATTAAGAAAATCACAAGCTGACTTTGACTGAAGAATAATAAAATTCCAATGATTTCTCAAGCTCATTGTAATTTTCTCAAATTAATGCTTAAACAGATGAGGTTAAAAAAACCCTTATAAGTTATATAAAACCCTTATAAGAGGCTGGGCATTGTACAACCTAAATATTTTCCATTCAAATGTACCCACATATTTATCTGGAATATTTATTGGTGTTTTCAAGATGCTTGGAAAAATTTACATTCACTAAAATCAGGTTTTCTATAAAGAATGCTTTAGTTTATTTGAAAATAAATCTCAGGAAAGTTGGTGAGATGCCTACCTGCTATCTCAGAAAATGAAAAATGAGTCTTTGAAAATACTCACGTTAGTCTTTCATAGAAAGCTGTTTTTTGACAGTTCTGTGTTTCTGTATTCTTTCTCTTTCACAGAGGTATTGACAGAAGATCCCTGTATTATGCTTCTCTCTGCAGAGATTGGATAATTAAGTGGTAACTTTAATGTTCAACATTTACTTGTCAGTCTTACGTGATACATAAAGGAACTGGCTTCCTGTCTGCATTAATTCTGTTTACCCAGTTATTTCCAACTGTATATTAACTACTGAGATCAAGTAATTTCTGTAACATTATTTTAAGGCATTGATAGCATAATTTGGAACTCAGAAGTCATACACAGTTCTGCAGCAACCTATCAGATGAACGCTGAAGTAATTGGCTCCCTCAGATATAATCCCCATAATCACATAAATCAATGACAACATCATGAATCCCAGTCAACAAGAACAGAGTACAGCTGGCCAAGTTAGCTCCTTGCTAGACTGAGACAGTAAAATGAATACCATCATGCAAAAAGATCCTTCTGAAACATGTATCTAGAAGGCAAGACCCAGGCATTTTTTGCCACCCATGGGTCCCAAGTGCCTTTATCTTCAGGAAAAAGAATTAAGCCTGCTTGTACTGGGCAATCTCCTGAATAGCTCTGAGCAGATAGATAGTCTCTGCAAGGTGGTGAGCTCATGTTACTTAGTTTGAGAGACATATGGAATATTCTCTCTTAGCCCAAGGAAAGAAGTAAAGAAAAGAAAGGTGACAGAGCAGCGTTCTGTGGTTCAGAAAGCTCTTGTGAGTCCCGGAGCACATCTACACTATATGACAGAGGGATAATAAATGCCCAGTGCTGGCAAGTGGACATGGATACCCAGATCTGGAAGAAGAAAGGCTCTTTTTTCTTTAACACTGCTTCTCTCAAGTTGAAGGTGTCCTGCAGCACTCCTGGTCCATGTGGTCCAAGCCAGGCAGTGAAATTGGGGAGCAGCCCTCCTCATTTGCTTGTCACCCTTCCCACCCTGAGAGGTCAGAGCTTTGGGCAGTATTGTGCATGTGGGATACGTGGAGCTCTTCTTGGCTCTGTGTCCTTATAAAACACATAAGAGAGAAAATCAAATCACACAAATGAGAAAAATTTATTCCTAGAATATGTAAATTTGGTATTCAGCTAGAGGCTGGACTATTATATTTTCTTTTAGAGAATAACACATTGATAAAAATTGGAAACACTGGCAGAAATAAAGCGAAGCAGCATTAAACTCTTCTGAACTTCCTCTTCTTTTGGGTCTTGCTAATTGGCAAGTGACTTATTACTCTGCCAGTAAAGTTAAGTTAGGGTCATTCTGCCTCCTTCCCAGCTGAGCTGCTGGACAAGAGACAGGCGGCAGACAGCTTCTGGCCAGCCATGGGTGTGAGGGCAAGAGGTCTCTGCTCTGCCCCTAGATCCTGGGCTGTCCATCAGGTGGTGTCTGTAGTAAGCAGACTTGCAAAGCATTTTGGAAAGAAGTCAATGAAAGGAGCAGGGCATTCAGTATTCAAAGGATGGCTTTTGTGACTTGGCAAGTTTCTCACTGCTACTGATAATCGTCATGAAGTTTTAGCTTCTTTTCTTTCAAAGGTAACAGAGGAAGAGCTAAAATATACTGCAAATTGCAGTAAAGAACAAGTCTCCGGATTCTTCGTAGGATAGGCATTGCTGTTGTGCATGGGGTAGAATGCACTGTGCTTTCATTTTTCTTATTACATGAGCCTTCAATGAAGAACAGACATATGTCTTAAAAGTACTGCATTTGCTTCAGGAAAGCTGGATGTAGCAATACCAGAATATATACTGCAGGCTGTTAAAGAGCTTCTTCATTGAAACTGGCAGTCACATTGGGAACCAGCTGTTGGCTGTAGGTAGATCATTTTAAAGTTTGGTTTTTTTGGAAGCCAGAGGATAATTCTGAATTTCTATAGCACAAGCCACGATAATTCCCTGAGTAGTCTAACCAAGGAAGTTGCACAGGTTCTTGACACAGTACTACAAGATGTGATACAGCTTTTGCCTGTGATCCCTTGTACTGAAGAAATAAAGGAAATAATGTAAAAAAGTCTGAGTGTGGGTATTGTAATCAGTATGCAGGATGTGAAAGAAAAACCAAAATAGAGTATGTTCAGTTACACTCTCAGGAAGTAGTAAAAACTCTCTGGTTTATGTCTGTCTATGAACGTGCTCTATTCCAGCTGGGCATCATAATGATAAAATACATTCTATGTGATCACGGGCAAGTTCTCCCTGTGTGTTGAGCAAATCCCTCTGAGCCTCTATTTTATAGTACAGTTGTATTTATCTACCTAAAAGGTTGTAGAGAGACTCTGAGGTCTTTGTATGAAACTCATTGTTGTAGAAAGCCAAAATATTATTCTGCAATCTGAGAATAGAATCTAACTTCCAACTCCTTGGGTGTTACTAGATGAGAGGACTTTACCAGGAGAATGACATTGAGGTGATGTGAATATAATTTCACTGATAGAGTACATAAGCTACCAGCTTTGTGGTTTGAGAAGGATTCAAATCAGTAAAGAGCCAGCTTCTATTCCAGTCAGTTTAACATGAAAACTGAAGCTGATCTCTGCCTTTCAAGTAAAGCACTGTATATAATATTGTGTGTTTCAAGTAACAACTATTCATTGCTTTGGCAATAAAACCAGGGTGTCCTAAATTTTATATGAAATATATTCCAACATAATTGTTAAAAACAAATGACTTGGTGGTAGACCACGGTAGAATAAATAACAGTGAAACTATATATTGTTATTAACTACACATGGGATGTGCAGTCATCAGTGTCTGGTTTTGCACAGGAGACTTGTACAGAACTTTTCTATTATACTGTCATGCCAAGAACCAGGGCTGGATTGTACAAGTGCTTTGGAATTAATATTATTTAAAAAATCAATAATAAAAATCAGTAGCAATTACAAATGCTAGAAAGAGACTAGATAGAGATGATGCAAAGTAAATGTAACATGAATTTGATTTTCCAGTAGGGGACTCTAATCTACTGCTTGCTCTGAGTAGCACTTTTTTGGTGTGTTTTTGTATGCCCTGATCAGGTGTGATGCAGTCAGGAGTGCTATTGACTATATGATACTGTATTTATGGACGCAGATGCAACACAGAACTGAAATAAATAAATGAAGTTCATACCTCAAATCTCTTTTAGTACAGTAACCTGTGGCTTTGGTAGATGCTCTGCAGCTGCTTGTTTATTCTTATTCACATTTCTGAAGAATTCGATTCCCTAATGCAAGTATTAAAGAGCTTTATTTTCCTTAAATAACACCTTCAATAGCTTCCCTTTGCTCTCAGTTCATTCATGCCAGTTCATGGTGACTCTGTCCCTGTAACTTCCATGTTTGTACCTCATGGAAATAAAACAGACCATCCAGTAGAAGTGGCTGGAGTTACAGCTCTGTTTTGCATGCTGTAGTAGGTGCATGGGTAGGAGAACTTCCTGAAGGCCAGGGTTTCTTGAAATACTACACATAACTATAAACCTAGATAAACACCTAGTTGGTAGATGGTGTGTGGTTCAAGAACTTGCTGGGGCTGACAGCGCTGGCCACAGAATTCACTCTGTGCTGAACCCAAGGACCCCAAGAGGCTCTTCAGCACCAAGAGTTGCCTGTTTCATTTTTAAAGCATCCAATATGCATCCAGACGCTGGTTCAGTAATGAGAAAACTCAAAATGATTACGCTCTCCTCCTTCACCCTCCCCGACTGTCCTACACTAACTGTGAATTTGAGAGCAGCAGAAGTGAGTGCTTCAGGGTGAAGGGAATTTTGCTTGCTTTTCTTCCTATTTGGACACAAGAATGTAAAAATGCTAGTGGCAATTGTTGCATACTGCCTACATCTGCCCCAGTAAGTCCCTAAAGCAAAGCAATATTGTTTGTTTTCTCTTGATCTGTTCCAGGATCAATTCCAGTGCATAGGACTGTCCATACAGGCATCCAGTTTACATTACTTCAAGGAATGAGGACAAATGTGCTATACAGTTTTTCATTTTCCTTATTAAGGTGCCAGGAGCAGACGAGATTTTTTTTACTTCAGAAAGAGATAGCCTTCAATAATCATTTAGAAAGTGCCAATCTCACAGTGGGGCCTGTGTTTACTGCCTCCCCTCATTTACTGTGAGACAGGTAAGTCAGGGCAAGTTGCAGAGATTTTTTTACATATAGCTTCTTTTTGTGGCTGATCACCTATAAACTGTCACTCCCCTGTTCTCTTACCCAATGCCTGTAGGAGAGAGGGAATCAGAGCTAAGCCATTTACATGGAACATTTTCTCACCCACCTTGGTGCTTGCTGGCAGGTGCAGCTGCAAAACCCCATTAGGGAGCACCACTGAGTTTGAGCATCCCTTAGAAACCCCATGGGTTATATGCAATTAGGGGATCACACCTACTTTCCTGTCCCTTCCTCAGGAAGATAATCTCCTCAAGCCCATTTTAGGAATACTCTGCTCAGCACTGATTCAAAACATTGTGATGACATGGTTTACAAACCTCTTAGTCAAGTTTACGGATAACTGTGACAGCATCTGTAAAAGCAGCTGAGAAGGTTTTCTTTGCCCCCTGCCCTTTAAAGTGTCAGAATGCAGTGAGACAGGGAGGGACATGACTCCATTCATTCCTAGAAGTTAGTGGACAGCCTATGCTAGACACCGTCCTGGTTTCCAACACAGAACTTGATCTTCAAAGCCTTTCCAGGAAGTCACTCAAGCTGATGGCACTGGAATACAAAGCAGTTTAAAACATATTCCAGGCTATTTTCCTTACTAGGTGGTAGGCAGTGATTTGTATGCAGATGTAGAAGATCAGTGCTTTGTAGATTTAATGAAATCCTGTTATTTTACTAAATCCTAAATGAAACAAATCACCTTTTTTACTTGTCAACTTGAGGGGAGATGACCTAAATCTGAAGGGACTAAGTACTGCAAAATTTACTCCAAGTAGGATCATTCACTAAAACAGCTAGGGAATAGTTTGTTTTAAAGATGTAGTCTAAGTAAATGCTTATCTTATTGATAGAAAGCTTGTTTCTTTAGATATGCTTTCTCATAGAGGCTAAAGTTTGTACATGACTAAGACCTAGTATCCTCAGTATTTAATACAAAAATAGCTCTATATTTTGGAAAAATAAATTAGAAACTATGGTACAGTATAATAAAAGTAATCTTCATTTGCATGTGCTAATTAATTTCTACTTTATCCCATCAACATTTGGTAGCAGTGGCCTTATTAGCAGTAATGAATTTGCATACTGTCTGAAACGAAACACCGAAGAAACTCAGTGAAGGTCACCCTTTTTCCTTTCAATTATCAAGGTTAATTATAAAATTAATTAGGTTAATTTGTAACTTTGATTAGGAGAATTTACCTTCTTTTGGCTTTGACACAGAATCTGGATCTGCAGTGAAAGGTTTTGCCTTCTGTATTAAGCCTAGTAGTTCCGTGACATCCTTCTTAAAAACATTTCCAGGTGTTTGCTGCTTTGGTGATGTCAGGTTATTGAACTCGAAGTGGGGACTGCATATTTGTTTTATCTTGTTGTTATGCATTTACAGCTGTAATTCTATAGTGAAAACTGGATTTATAAAATAATAACAACTTAACAGGAAACAGATTAAAAAGTAATTGGTTTGTGTTCTTTTCATGTACTGTCTGTTAGAGTTACAATTATAAGCTACAGCATCAATATCAGTCACTGGTATACTGTTACCTTTATTTCTGATTATGTTCAATAGCCTTGCTTTTTCCCATAATTATCCTAAATTTTGTTCTTTGGCTCTTATAACTAAAATGAGGAATAGCTGAGTACATTTATTTTGCTTAAATTTTCTGTTGCTGTCTGGCACATACTAAAAGCGCTCCTATAGCTTGATCCCAAATGACGTTAAGGCCCCAGCATCATAGGTGCGTGCAGGATAAGCACAGACATGCTCCTCAAGAACTTGCAGGCTAAATAAACATGGGTTAATTGGCAAATACAAAAAGGTCTGGAGAACAAATAATTATCCCATTTACTAGTGGGTAACAGAAGTTTTAATTGATTTGCCCTCAGTGACAAATCTGTACCTGGATCAAGAATTTAATCTTAATCTGAAATTCACTGCCTTAATGAGAAGAACATCTTATTTCAGCTGTAATATGACCCTTTCCTGATTAAACGGACTGAGAAAGCATTAGTAGTTAACTTCTGCAACCTCCTGTCTCTTAGCAATTAACAGAGGGACTAATTCTGCAAGGTAGGGAAGGCTTTCTGGGTGGCAGGAACCATTCTCTTTTCCTCATGGCCAAGGAGTTTGAGGTCTTGGCAATCTGATATATTGTCTGCTTAAATGTGAGAAATTAAAGTGCCAGGTCAAACAGACAAGGATTAGTAGTGGTTTGCATCCACATCGTAAGAGGTAATTAACTTGTTGGGCTTCACTTTGTCTTTGGGGGGTATAAAGACATCTTGAAGTGACAGCTTCTAAAGGAAATTTCTGGTCAGTCTCCATTTACTCTGATTATCCTACTTGATTTCTCCACTCACACATTATTTCATTTCCTGATTATTTCAGATATAGCCTTCCTTTACTTCTCTGTATTTTCAAAACATTCTAAATTGCCTCTAACAGTAATAAATCAATAGGGCAAGTGCTAATGCTAACTATCTCCCTTTTCTGTGTAGATCCAGTCTTCAGGGCCTGACAAATGCTTTACTTCAGTCACAGTCATAAGCCTGAAAGGGGTGCATGCCACTTCTCAATACTGTACATACAAGTCACCTCTCAGCTGGACCTTTTATGAGCATGATTATTAGCCCCCTAAATCAGAAACTAGTTCGGAGAAGAAAAATGGACTCTGTTCTCCTAGCGTGATTGGGAGTACCTAACCCTCCAAAACCTGACTCATCATCTGCAAAGGCCTTGTCAAGCTGTACCTTGGTGAATAGCTTCTCTTGTTTAAACTGTCACATCCATTATAGGAACACAATGGCTTTTTTTCATTTTAGCCTGGCTGACAAGCAGCTAGTATGCTCATCAACCTCAATGAACTCAGTGCTTCTATATGAAGATCCATTTGACAGCAACCATGAATCCTTTCAGTGTAACAAAAGTCACTAAAATATTTAATATTCTCCCTTAAGCATGAGAGGTAGTCTAGAAGGTATCAACATTTCTTCTGGGCTATTTGCTTAATAGAAGATAGGTGTAATTAAATAGAGTTTTTTCCTTATCTTAAGGCTATCAGAGATGGGGACCTTCAATATTCATAATAATCATATCAGAAGTTTTATCATTTTAAAATATGAGGTTTATATATATATATATGAAGCAAAATTACAAAAAAGAGAGAAATTTAAACAGAACTCTTGAAATTTCCTTTTCCCCCTTTCTTTTCTCATCAGCTTTTACCATATGCAGAGACTTTTTCTTTAATTAAGAGAGATCATCAAAGTCTTCGCCACTCAAATTATCATGTCTTAGCTAGTCTTTAGCTATTGAACAGTCTGTTTTACCTCTGTCTGCTAGCTTGCTGCTTCTTATTATTTGCTGCTTTAATGTCAGCACTCTGTGTTTGCATTCCTGTGCCTTCCTGTGGTTTCTTAACTGTCGTGTCTTCAACACATGAAAATTCATATAAAATTCAAACATTTGTTACTTCATCTGAGATGAAGACCAAATAAATACCTCCATGAGTGTGCCCTTGTATTTCATTGCCCTTGGCTATCAGTAGTAATAAAAGATAGACCAAGTTGTTTTCTTTTGTGAGCAATAGTCAAGAATGTCATGGTCAATAAAATGCAGCAAACTGACAGGTACTTGCTTGAAATTTTGCTGGGGAGTATCTCAGATCTACCTTTCTTTATACTGCAGTGACAGCCTGTATTATCTGTGCCTAAAGCTCAAGTAATCTGTAGGTGTCATCTGAGGAATTCAAGCTGAGGAGGCTACATAGCGCTTTGATCCTAATTGTTCTGCTGACCTATTTCCTTTGGCTGGTGGAGATTAGGGTACACTGGCACACCATGTAATCATAGGACTCTGCCTGTGCAGTACATGTCAGAGGAAAGAAGCTTACATTTTTCTTTTAATAAGTGAAACTTGTTTAAGCGTGTACACTCCTGGCTTGTCAGCTCCCTGCTGCTGCGGCTTAGCTTTTGTGCCTTGCCTTGTCCTCAGATGAGTCCTGAAGGTCGCTTGCCTACACAACCAAGCAAATGCTTTAAGTGTTTCTTAGCAGAATGGGAACCCTTCTGTGAAATTGCTATGTAACTTTTAAAACTATAGCTAGAGGTGGTCAAATAATAATAATTTCAGTCATTGCTTTATCCTCACGCTAAGTATTTAGCAAGAGCTTTGAGGCTTGGAAATACTCTCGCCAGGATAGTAATTTCTTGCCATGTTCAAAATGCTTCTGAAGGGAGTAAGCAAAGTACTTCCAAAAGCATCCTAAAAACCCCAGCAAAAATGAACATTTTCTGTTATTTATGAAATTACACTGGGTATATTCCCCATCTACAGATATAGAGAGTCATGATGACAGTAATACTGCTATGGATCAAATTCATACATATTGACAAGAGAAGGGACGACTCCAGCATCAATTTACAGTGACTTGAAACTGGGAACAGGCTGGGGTTTGACTGGGAGTGAAGATAAACCAGGTGGCTTTGTTTAGCTGTGGCTGGGCACAACCATATGCCTCTGTGGCATTGCTCACTCTGCAAACGTGACTGAATTAATCTGAGGGGTGTGTGTGTATATGACCCATTGGAAAACACTGTGAATGAACACGCTGAGTGTATAAGCCTCCCAGTCATAGCCAACTTACAATTTTTTCCTGTAATTAAACCTGTGTTTTATAGTTAATTAACTTGCTGTGCCCACAGAGAAGTGCATTTGAAGGGAAAGCCACCAAGAATTACAACTGTGCAGCTAGAGTGCTTTCTTTTTAAATGCAAATCAAGGTAATTCTGCAAATGGACAGTGCCTTCTCATTGAAAATTTAATCACCCTGTTCATGGAGTTGATATCTTGAGCAGAGCTAACATCTCTGTTTATGCTTTCACCTTGGGATGCTGCAGCTTAGTAAGCAAGAACAGCAGAAATGAGTACAGTAACTTTGGCAATTATCACAATATTTATTATGCTTCATATGAACAAGACTGATTTATATGGGCTGCAAGTGGCCTGAAGGAATAACCTACTAAATTTCCTTTCCCCTGATGCTAATTCTGGATCAATGTAGCGGACAAAAGAAGCTCTAGTACAATAGTATCTTGCATTCATTCTTTAGGCAGCTTTAAGCTCAAGTTTGCTTCAGGGTACCAAAAAGCTGGTAGCAGATACTGCACTAGAACATCAGTTTTCCATAAATTCAGTCAGCCATTTCATCTTTCACTGGAGTTCCGTGAGAAACGATGACTCACAAGCCCAGAAGTATCAATGATTTCCTCTGTAAATGTATTCCTCGTACTTTTGAATATGTACTTAGAGTCAGGAGTTAATAGGAAATTTTACAATGTTTTCCCTAAATTACCATGTCCTAAAACCTGTAAGAATTTTTCTCCATGTAAGATACATTTAAAAAATACAGACATTTGTATGACATTCAGTGTCCATTTTACTATCTCGTCTTGGCTGGCTGCCTTTAGCTACTTTTCTTTATGACCACTACAAGGTTCAGGTCTTTTACCACTTCACTCACAGTCTAAGTATGAAGATTGCAACCTTGTTCGAGGGACCATCAAATTCAAACGCAGAATGCTTGTCAATTAGCTTCCTTTGAGCAATACACAGAGCTTGCTTATTGGGATCATACTAGTTTTGAGGAATCCTAACCATGGTGATGGCCTTATTTTCCTGTACAAACACATTCAAGAAAGCAAGTTATATTGGAAACACAGTAGACTGACAGAACATGAGTGAAGAGAAGCCCAGACAACCTGAGTCTATGGGTGGGAGAGGGGAAGGTAAAGCAACCCAAAGTCACCCTGAGCCTGTGGAAACCTGGTCATAAGCATAATCGAGACATTATGGTCAGACCAGCTGTGCATCTGTTGACAAGTTTGGGGGATAAAAATTAATGTCCTTAATCTAAAGAGCATGAGCTTTCATCTGTTAAGGAAAACCAGATGTCTTAAATAGGAAAGAAAAACATACCCCAAAATGTTCAATGGTCACACCAAGAGAGAGGAATTCTAAATTATTTCTGACTAATTCTTCACCAGTATATTGAGAAGAATTTTTATTCTGCAACAGAACCCAGAGTAGTTTGTGCTTCTTTCTTGTGTTAAAACACCATAAAGAAACAAATGGTAATTATGTGCACTTCCTTTATATGCAGCCAAGAGATACCTTTAAGTACTGAGACAGCTTGCTAATGTAGCACTGTATTTGAATAAATACCTGAAGTGAACAGGTTTATGAAAACTCTCATAAACTGCCAGGTGGATAAGGGGCTATTATGAAAGTACCATAACTTGCACAGGTTTTTTTTTGTACAAGCTGTTCCTGGCCAGATCTATAGGTGACTGGATACAGAGAACAGAGGAAGACATGGTGTTTCCAGGAAAAGGGCACTTCCTTTTGCGATACGTATTCACCTAGGCTGTACCACAATATGAAGACCAAACGCCCCACAGTAAATACTTGTGAGCTGCAATTCTGTTTTCAGTAGTTAATCTGGGATTACTAGAACTACAGTCTTCCTCATTAGTTTTCTTGGAGGGCATTTGGAGGCCAGTCTTATGCACTATCTACTGCTAACCCAAACATCAACATCTGAAAGTCTAACCATTCAGTTTTACAGGATTATGTGTTTTAAAGGACATTGCTATCATTTACAGGGTAAGTTTCATAATCAAAAAAACCCAAAACATCCCAGTATTAAACCTATGCCTTTTATTTGTAATTGTCTGTACTAATTCTCAGGACAAATAGCACATTACAGCCAGGCTGTACTTTTTCCTTTCTATCTCTTGAAGAAGCCAGCACTGAATCAAACACCTTTGGCATTTTGGGTTTTTTTCAGAAATTCAAGAGTGATTCTCCCCAATCCAATCTGATTCTCCCCCCTTTTCCCTGAATATCATAGCAATCTTAAAATTTGATACCTTAAAGTCTCATTATTTTTCTCTGAGAGTGACTATTTTTCCATTTCATGGTAACTTACAATGCAGATTGGTTTTTCTGGAGTGGACTGCATGGGGCCAGGCATTTGACCTCTGGAGGACAACATGCTTTGGTAACTCTGCTAGTGACAAGGTGGCTGGAAAAGCAAGAACCATGGGACAGTGCAGCTTCACCTCCCAACATGCTGTTTCCAAGGTCTCTTCCCATGGGACCACTGCCAGCACTCTAAAGCTGGAACACCAGTGAAAATATTAGGTAACTCCTTCAGAGTTACCTGTTTTGCATTCCTCATCTGCTGATTAGACTTTTTATTCCTGTAACATTTTGTATTTAAAACTCTTTATCCTGGCATGAGATGTTTGTTTGTTATCTAAACGATAGCAGGGCTATGGATGCTCTCAAAAGAACACTGACCTTTAAACATATGTACAACATCTGTAGGAAACAGCTGGAAAATGTATCAGGTGTTTCTACAAGTAAAAGTGCAATGCAGTGTTCCTGCAAAGCCTTTTTCAAACCTCTTCTCTTCACATCAGTAGTGCTATTCATTGAAAGCTGAAAACCCCCCTCTATTGAGCTGAATATTCTGACACAGATAATATAAAGTTGCACAGCCTTCCATAGGTGAAATTGGTAGTGCAAAAAAAAAGAAGAAAAAAGACCAATGAACTTTTTACTACTGCTTTTAGCTTTCAAGCACTCATTTGCTAAATAGCCTCCTTTTTAACATCCATTTTTCTCCCTGCTACATATGTGCTACTAATAGGACTCCTCCTGACAAATCATTGCTCAAGCGTTTACACACATTAGCTAATTGGTTTGCAGGGGTTAAAGTGAGTGGTTGGTAAACCTCAGATAGTGCTGGCAAACATTCAGAGGTTCAGATGATTATCCAAAATTTACCCAAACTCATCTCAAACTCCTCTGGCTAAAATCTCAAAGACTGCACTTATGATAAGCATTGCCATTTTTTCTTGTTTCAGGTTGGCATAAAAGCAGCAGGTCTTTCTCTCATGATGCTGCCTTTCAATTTTCCTTAAGATACTTTCTGTACAGCACGTTTTTTATATATACTTTTCAGGTTTTATGGGCAAACAATCTACCTTAAGTGGATGGCAGATTGAGAAGGGATTTTGTGCCTGGATTTAGGGCATCGTGTTCTGGACTTGCTTTTGTAGCTGTGTTATATGGCCATGGCAGGCCCCCATAGCTGGGCACACTGTCACTAGTTTCTGATCCCTTCAGTGCAGCCACTCCAGGAGCATCCACTTTGTTCTGGTGCCTGGCTTCTCACAGGATACAACTCATGATGTACATGACCCCTGTATGGAGACTTAAACAAATCACTCTTAGGCAAGAGAAAGGGTCTATGAGTCTGGACAAAAGAACAAGCCCAACACTCTCCATCCCCCATTTCCTCTGGCACGTTCCTTCAGCTGGGCTGAATAACCAGTAAGTTGTTCAGAACAGTGCTTTGTTCTCTGAGGCAGCCCTCTCCCCTTACGAGGGCTTGATTTAACCTTGGCTGGCATTATGGTAAAACCAAGCCCTGTTTCCTAGCTACGAAGGCATTTATCTGCTCTCTGAGACTTTTTGTGTGCTCCCTGTGCTTCTGTTTTACTCGTCCATGAGGGCCACTGTGGGTGAGCAGCCACCTCTTGCCCTTCCCGCAGGGCAGCCTCTGATGTGGCCAAGGCTGTGGACAGGCTGCCTGGCTTCTGGAGGCATGTGTGGGTTTGCTGGGGGCCACTGACGTGTCCCTGAAACAGGTCTGGCTCAGCACATCCCCTGTTGGAGCAAGGGCAGAGAAGCCAGAGCCTGTAAACATGCTGTAAAGCAGAGAGCCCAAGTCATTTACTCAGTATGTCAGACTTGCATCCTTTGTTCCTGCAGCTAAAGTGAGGGTAAAAGGCAGTGAAGGATTCGGCTGTCACCTTTAGAAATACATGAGCACTCTCCCCTCTTCCCCTGTCCCTGAACTTTGGGATTGTATTTCATCACTATCAGAGTGATCTTAGAAAGTTTAACCTGCAAAATTATGCGCTGTAAATGACAACCATTTTCCTCTCAAGGTGAAAGACTTGGAGATGGAAAGAGAGAGAAAGAGCGGCCCAGTTTCCATGGCAACCCTGGGAAACTTACGTGCTATTAGAAAATATCATTTTCCAAAAAAGACAAAACTTCATGGACAAGTGGTACAGTACATCAGAAAAGGAAATTGCAGTTTTAAAATGAAAAGCTCATTTGCATTTATGGTTCTGAGTTTCATTTCCTAGTTACAAGACCCAATTGTGCACAATTTAGTGGAGAAAATGATATTCAACATTTCAGGTGAATAATATAGACTAAGATCAAGTTCAGCCAGAAGTTCCTTGTGATGGACTTGAGTTAGGGGAATGCAGGGGTGTATGGGTTCTGCTTTAGCTGGGTTAATGCTGTTGTGACAGAGAAGTTGGCTGGCATTTTACATCCTCTAACAGACCTTGCAAAGTCAGGATCTGCCCCTAACTGCTGAGATTCCTGCCGCAGCTTGCAATTTTAGCATGTAAAGTTGTACCTTCTACATTCCATGTTACCTTTGATACCATCAATCACCATCCACTGTAAGCCACATTGCATAGGAGAGCATTTTATGATGAGCATTAGCGTCGTAATATAGCAAAGAGCATTGTTAATGAAGCATGGAAAAAGAATAAATTCAGCTAATGGGTATATGTGTCAAATTTCAATTGGGGATATGTTGGAAAGTGAAAGAAAGAGATGAGCGTACAAATTAAACCTTTGACCTTCAGAGTAAAGGGAGAAAAGTCTGAGAGAAAAGGGGGGTGTTCAGAGAGGTTTTCCTTGCTGAATGCCGAAAAGCCTGAGCAGAAAATCTGAAGTGCTGTTTTCTTTTTAATTGCCACTGTATAAGGAGTGACCCAAAAAAGTGCTGGTTTGATTCAGCCAGTTTACTGACAGCTCTATTACTGTTTGTGCTATTTACTGCATGGGGGAGATATAAAGATTGTGAGTATTTTATGGTGATGGAAGACAAAATCTCACCTACGTGAAGCCTAGACAGAGAATATTAAAACTTATCCTTCCCTGCCTGTGAAATACTACTGGAAAGAACCTCCTTCTCATTCCTCTTAGGCTTTCAAAGAGTCTTTAGTTGATTCAAAGTGTGCTTTAATGCATAATCTGATGATCATGGTTTTTGAATGCAAATAAACAGTAGTGGGAGGGGTTGCAGCAGGAGCACAGCTGAGCAAGCTGCAAGGTTCGGATACACACAGTCCAAGGCACCTGGGAATTGCTAGTTTACATTTGTTTCCATACCCAAGTGAGCAATGGTTCAGACATACAGTGGTGGGTTCATACAGGTGCATGCATGATGATTTAACATCAGATGCTCTACTAAAACAACGTTGGTTCAATTCAGCTTGACATTAATAGGGAAGAATTGCCATTAAGGGCATATATGTCAAGGTTTAATTTAAATCATTTGTCTGCATGAGGAGTAAAGAGATCTCTTTTTCCAGAGCACTGTGGCTTTCGGGAAAACTGGTAAGACATGAGCCCAGGCAAGAGTCTGCCTCCAAGAGGGAGCGTTAAGCACTGTTGTCCTTGCAAAAGCTAACATGGTGATGTCTTTCTGCCTTGTTGACTGCTAGAGAAAGGTGACTCCCTGAGTGTTTGTCCCAAGGAGTTTGACTGCTTCCCATACCCATGGGCCCCCATGGATGACTGCTCACCCTTTGTCCCCAGACCAGGGTGACACCTCAAAATCTCTTGTCCTGGTCACAGCATCCAGGGCAAAGCCTGAGGGCAGTGGGTCAAACACACCAAGCAGATGTGTCACGATGATTTTGTGATGGATGTGATTTTGTTTTTCAGTTGTAGTCTTGGCACAGCTCTTCTGCATGGCGCACATCTGAGGACAGTGCTAGGACAGATTCATTTGGCCCAGAGATCAATTTTGTATAGATCTCATAGTATATTCTTTAGGTTTTGCCATGAGTTTTAATTTCCCACAAAAAGTTCATCATTTTGAGGCTCTCCCTTATCTTTATTTTGCTTTCCCTGATCACAAAAGCCTCTGGTTCTTGATGTGTGAGGCTTACCTCTCGTGTCCAGACACCCCTCCGGTTACACCAGGGAGGCCACATGCTGCATTGGTGTATGCAGCCAATTTCAGACTTAAGCATGGTACGGTGCCCTAGTTCGAGGCAAATTCAGTGTAGAAGACAAGATTATACTCTTATATACCGTAACACTGTTAATAACAGGAGATAACCTTGAAAGGTATGAAGGAAAGGAGGAATCTCTATGTCTTGGGGACGCTTCTCTTCCGTGCTGAGCAACCCCATCCTCACCAGGAGGAGCCCATGTGGGCCTGGGAAGACCTTGGTGCCCTCTGGCTGGGTCTTTCACCTCTAGGGTTTGGTTTCCATCTACAGATGTTAAGCAGATTTTTTGAAACATCACAATCCCTGTATGCTGAATACTGGATTTGTACTAAGTATATGTAAATGACTGCTATCAAAAGGGTATCATACATGGAAAAATGCGTTCCTCTTCTTCAAAAGCTTATGAAAAGTCTAGAAAAATGTTGAATTTACCCTTCACTCAGAATTACTAACGTTTTTCTTAGTAAATGTTTTTCCTATGACAGGTGCTCAGAAATACTGGCATGATTATTCTTAGCATTTGATAATGGGAGTATGGAAAGCAAATTATCCTGTTAAGTCATATGACATCACTCCTGCTTCATGACTGAATGATATGTGTCCCTGTAAGTAGATAATACATGAGTATTTTAAACGACAAAATTTGCTTTGACAAATCCTGCAGCCTGAAAACTAAAATTCTCCCTTTTCCCCCCTGGCAGGGGTGTATTTTCTTCTTTGGTATTTACTTTTATTCAGTAGTTAGAAAATATATTCAGTAGAGTAGCTTCTCTGGTATAGTGAACATCTACATGTTTATTTCCAACTATATTGGTTGGTTTTAATAGCATAAGTAGGTCACATTATTGTTATTGGATAAATACTGTACTGCAGAAACATATTTCCAGTGTTAATATTGTCATTTACAGGCTGCAGAAGAAGGAATCTTCTGTGAACTTCCTCCAATATTTACTTTGAACTTATGTTTAAGTGAATATTCTTTCCAAAAACTTATTCAACAGCATATTTGGGGAACGCAAATACAAAAGGAAAGCTACAACAATGAATTGAATCATATTTCTTCATCAAGCAAAAATTCATCAAGCTGTGTATGAAACAGGGGAAGCTGAAAATTATCTATATAGTTACTTTCAGAGCATTATCACAGTCAAATCAATTTTAACAATCTCAAATATTAAAAATCAAAATATTTTTTGGGATTTCAGTCATCATTTTAATCATCAAGTGTCTTGTTTTTTAAAGTCACAGTACATTTTAGGGTTTTTATTTGCACTAGTGATTTTGAATCATAGGAGAAGTATAGACATATCTTTAAACTTTTAAGACCTGCCTGACAACTAATAGAGGCTTTCTTTAAAAAAAACCCCACCACATAAGCTGCACTGCAATGCTCAGATACTACAAAGGAGCTTAGATACATCTGTGGCCAGATACAGCAGGTTTGCACTGTGAAATGAGGTCTCCAGTTTCTTGTCAGGCTCATACCATCATAGGACCTGGCATTAAGATGCAGCTAGCAAAGCAGATGAGTGGTCCAGCACTGTACTAATACAGAGTATCTGGAGTGGCTCCTCAGGAGGTGGATACTGCAGAGCTTGCACTGACCCTCTGCATCCCCTCTGTTCTGCCTGCATTGGTGTTCCTCAGTGGGGAATTTGTTTCTCTTTGGACAGACTCTTTCCAAATACGTTCAAGCTTCACATAACTCTTTTTCTTTTCCACGAGCAGCAGAGATGATTGGCTGAGTGCTGCAGGCTTAGTCCTGCCAGGCAAAGTGTTCACAGCCATGATACTTCTTTCTAAAACCAGTGAGGGACATCTTGACCCAAAACAGCATCCCTTTTCTCCTTGCTAGTGAGGATGGAGACCTGCCCTCCTTGCCAGCTATGGATTTCCTTGCTGATTAGAAACAACATCTAATGCAATATAAATTGGAGTGGTGTCACCAGACATAGACACATTCCTTGGTACATTAGAAGGAGGAGCTGGGTGAGTATGAGAAGAAATTAGTCTCCTTTATATAGGTCTGGATATGTGCACCACACCAAGAGTTCAGTATGCTCAGAGAACCAAACAGGCAGTAATTCATGGCCAAGACAAAGGACTTAAGCAGAGTGGATACATGTTTACATTTTACATCCCTAACCTTGCCTCTGCTGAGCAGATTTTAAAGTTACATCAGTAAGAAGAGGATGAGTATGGCTATCTTCAGGTATAACATAGAGGGCTTAGGAAACTTCAAAAGCAGAAAAAATGAAAGTATGGAGTCTTTCTGACACTCAAGGAATTTTTCAGGACATTTTTCTATTGGAAGCAATATAGATTTCTAAAATACATTGTTAGGAGAATGTCATAAAACATAGATTGATGATTGCATTTTCATCTTTTTGATGTGCCATTTAATGAAGTCTATGCTCTTTCATACTTGACATCAAAAAGACAACAGCTGGAACTCTTCACATATACATCAAATGACTTTTTGTGTTAATAGGTATAATCATCTAGGCAAAATAATGCTGCTTTTATTTCAACTGCTTTACAGCTGATTTGATAGACTGTCTAGTACTAGTATTTACTCACTAGAGTAAAATGAAAATGTTTGTGGAAGTTCTGCAGCCCCTGACCACTTTGCTACACAATCCCAAGTGAAAGGGAACAAGATGTCCCTTTCTGGAAATTAGATTAAGTTTGTGATTTTAAACATAAACGCCTACATATGTCTGGTACCAGTGAAAGGCAGTAACTAAAGGTAGTGGAATATGTTAAAGCTAATGAAAGCAGAGTTAAGAGTCAGGCTCTTAACACTTAATTCATTGCTCTGCCAATGCTAGCATTTCTGTAGCCCTGAAACACGTAAAGGGGAGAAGCTGATCCTGGACACCTGGAGAGAGCAGCATGGACTGAACTTACATAGTCCACTGCCTTCACCCCTCTGAGCTTCTTCCATTCCCTGTGACCTCTCAAATGAGAATAAAGCATGGTTTACTGATGAGACATGAGATAGGATCCATCTTGTTTGTCAACATGCGGTCACAGCAATTTGATTGTGCTAAACACATCTTGTATTTGAACATTCAGTAACACTACAGTTATTCTTATCCATTATTTAGCTATTCTGTCAGTATTTAAACAGAAGGATCATTCTCCCAATCTGTTCTGTGCAGAAAGTAGCACTGACTGGAAGAATGTCTATGCCTTAAAATACTTAATGGCTAGGCATTAAAAGACTTCATTGCTAATAGTCATTTTATCAGACTTCACATCACAGACTGATAGGTCAAAGCAAATCTTCATGATACCAAAAGCATACTGGGTTTACTGACAATCATATCTACAGTTTCTTTGAGCCTGTATGCACAATTTAAACATGTCCAGCACACTTTGACGTATCAGCATTTGTAGCTTTCATTTTAATTAATGTCCTCCTTTTTAAATGGTCCTACATTTAATAGTTCTAGCTTTTATGATTGTGTCTATAAAGTGAATGCAATTACTCTGAAAGCACTTAGCAAAAAATTTGTTAGGTGGTAGGTTGAAAAGATGTTCACACTACAGGTAACGTGAGCAAGTTTTGACTTGCAGAACAAATTACCTCCTAGGAAGACAAGTACATTATCTGGCTCTGCTGTTAAAATGGCTTGATTTCACTTGAAAACCAGGAACATACTGGTATCTCAGTTCAGACAAGTTTTGCAACTTTTATCACTGATTACACCCTTGCACTGGTACAGACAGCTATCAGTATTAGGAGAACATGGAGAAACTTCCTTCCTTTGAAATCTTTGTTCCCATTGCCTTCAAGCAGTGTTTTTAACTGTTAGCTGCAACTGTGAGGTCATTGAGCTATTTGGTTTATGCACAATTAATGGTGTTCCTTCATGGGACTAAGTTATTTACCATCAAGCCATTGCCTTTGACTTCTTGTCAAGTTTGCTGCCATGGAGATATTATTCTCTGACGTTTCTGTGGGCTTCAATGTGGTCTGAACAAGTCCCAGCAGACAGCAGAGTCGCCTAAAAGGGCTGGGAATTTATATGGAGAAAGCTTTCTACTACATATTCCTAAAATTTATGCTATCTCTTAAGACTATTCATTCAAACACAATATGAGCAAATTGCAGGATGTCTCCCAAAATATAATCTGCAACAAGTATGGGTTTCAACATTCATTCCTGCACATTTCTGCATTTTATCAACCTGTTCTTCTTTGTGTCACCAAGTCATTCAGTGCTTAGATTCTAAAGGCATTTCAGAAGGCTTGTAGAATTGTTTAGATTTTCTTTTTTTTTAATAAGGAATGAGATAGAAAGCTTTGTTTTGTTTTGGGGGTGGGGGGGAGGGGGAAGAAAGGTGATCTCCAGTCTCTTTATAATGATTTGACATGCAAAAGCTCTTTTAAAATTCCTTTTATTGCTCATCTCCAGTGGCAGGCTCAGCTGAAGCAGTTCTCGAAAGCAACAAAGGATAATCCTACGTACTGCTTTGCAGATACATCATTTTTCTGAACTAAGATGAAGGCTGGCTTGCATAGAACTACATGCAAGTGAGTAAACACAACCACTTGTGCTGGCAGAGAATTTGTTTCTGCTGTTATTCCAGCAAACATACCAATACTTTTTCTTTTCCTGGTTTTTTTGGGGTTTTTTTTAAAGTACTTGCATTATGTTAATACATACCTATTTGTCACTGATTAATTGCTAATCTGTAACTATAGCTTCAGGTCCTAAATTTAATTACTGCTTTCCCAGGGTGGTAACAGCAAGAGGGTATATAGCCAAAAAAAGCCTTTGAACCATGTCTGTAATAAGGCAGATGACTGTTTAATTATTGCTTGGGTATGTGTTGTGTAATTTTCTTAAATATAGTTTCACCAAGTCCCTTGCCATGCCAGTACACTTTATATACATATATAATTTATATATATTGATAAAGTTTAATGTAAGACATTCTGAAATGTTAAGCTGAAAACTAATGCTAGTCACAGTGTTCAAAGCTTTGAGCTAGAAGCTCATTCTTCCTGTGGACCTTAGACTGACAGGTAGCTTTGCAAGAGTTTTTAAATATATCTTTGAAGATTTAAAAATAGTTTTATACTAGAAGGCAAATATACAGTAGCTTCTTCTGTGAAGCTTATCTTTCAGTTGGCAATAAATAGTGTATGGCTCAGGGATTTTTGATATAGTTTGGCCTATTTATTCTGTTATACCTGAATGGATTGCTTTAACATGCTATTGAGTTGAGCTCCCACTCTGGAAGGTCATTATATGGTAACGAATTATCATCTTCTCTTATCCTAGATACTGAAACACAGCTTTCTCAGTCTGCAGTGATATTAATAGGGGTCTGTGGTGAGAGGTCAGCGGGGGGAGCGCTGTAATCTGTGAGGCACATACAGCCAGTGGACCTTTCCTTTCATCAGTGAGGCAGCTATCTCCTGGGAGGTTGCCATGTCTTTATCACACAGTAGACTTTAAAACCTATCTTTTTCCTGTTACTTTCTATTGCTAACTTCATTGGGAAAGGTGACATTTAAAGCTTCATATCTTTTTCTATAATTTTGTTTGTGATATTTTCCTCCACCTCTCTGTCCCTTATTTATTTTTTAATAAGCAGTCTATATGGATATTCTCTTGGCCAAAGCAGATTTGAGAGAAATGGACGGGTTTGTTGTTTATTTTTGTTCTGGGAGATTATATCGTATATCAATCATATAGAACTATAATGACCTCTAATGGAAATCCTTATTTAACCTATGTTTAACTTTTTAAGTGAATGCTCAGTGAATAAGATGTCTAGCTTGAACTGGATTGAAAATATAGCTGAATCTTGGGATCCATGATTGTGTATTGGTTGAAGTTTGTCATTATTCGATGTAAGTAAAATAGCTTTTATTTAATATATGTCCTGAAGAAGTCTGTGGTATTAAGAAATGCCAACTAATACTAGATAACTGAAGGTGAAGTGTATGTGAATTCCTTTTACACAAAACTCTTCAAATGCTGGCAATAACACAATAATTCTGATAAATAAGCCAAAGAGTAATTACTGAGCAGTGGGATGGTTAGCTACCACCTGAAGGCATAATTCTGAGGCAAATGCACATGGACTTCAACAACCGATAAGATGGCAATCTACACAGCAGAAAATTCCCTCCCTTCCCCTTCTATTTACCATAATGTTGCTGCCGCATGTCAGCCAAAGGCCGGAGTGTGGTTTTGCTTGTATTTTCAGGAACAGAATTAAGACCCAAAACAGAGTCAAGTGCCAAGGAACATTCTTTGCCCACCAACAAATTCCAGAGAGACACAGAGAGAGAGAGAGATAAAAGAGAGAGGGAAAAAAAAAAGGAAAGTAAGAGGAAAGAATAGAAGAGTTCATAGCGATAGCTACCACCCTGGAGCTGTGGCGTCCCGACAACCTGATTAGTTCCTACTCTGGTGGGGAAGATGTTCTTTCTATGCTGGGTGGTGCTGTGCTTTTATAGAGTTGCAACCACATCCTCCACCCGCTGGTCACGCACATGCCCAATTCTGTCATTTGGGAGTCTTCTCCCCCCTCCATGGTTCCGTAAGGCAAACATCCTGCACCAATTGGTGAGTGATGTGGAGACAGATATACTTCACAACCATCTGCTGTGGGGATGGCGTCCGTTTTTCTGACATACCCATGGGGAGCCAGACATCCTGCTGTGGCAGTGGTGTTTTCCACAACACAGCCTCTCACAGTTACTTGTTTGTTTATTATCATTCATCTTTTGCATTATATGAAAAAAGTTGTTCTAGTGGAGGTAAAACACCTTAGAAATTACCTACCATTTCTTTTTAAAAAGTAAAAGCTCTTTGTCCCTATAGTATACCTTTGTATAAAACCCTTTCTGTCCAACAGATGAGCAACATCGCAGCTGACTCATGGGGCTCCATTTTCAAGGAAAAGGCCAAAGGAAATTTCTGTGAGTGATCTGACTTATGTTACTACAAGACAGAAACCAAGCTGGCTGCACAGGTCTCACCATAGATGAAACTCACCAGATTTCTTCTGTTCTGAGTTAAGTTACTGTGTCTGATTTAGGAAATAGGCTGAAGGTAAAAATAAATCATGTTCAACTTGTTTAGATACCACCTATAAATACAGTTAATTTTATACAGGTTAAACGTGGCTTCAAAGTGCCAGGAAAGTAGCTGATGTATAAAACAGGCCTTCAAAAAAATAATGCTACAGGAAATTGTACTTTTGCTCATACTAAAGCTATATATAAACTACACAATGAGGCAAGTCATGCCCATATTGAATTGTTGACTTACATGCCAAACCTGCTATTATTCCTTCTTTATTCTTGATTCCCTTATTTTCTACATAATTCTGCTGTTTGTCACTTTAAAAATGTTATTTTCTACATAGAAAAAATATCATAAAGGTCAAAAAAAGCATTACTATGAGCATATATTGCACATAAACTGACTTATTTGTATTGTCCTTCCAGTATTACACAATCACAGCAGGATCAAGTTTTAAAGGTTAGAGGTGCATGGATTGACATTCTCCATATTCATTTATTCTCATTGCATGAGAATGAACAAGAGTTTTATAAAGTGTTGCTGGACAGGGGAAAGGGCTGGTCACTGCAACCACTTGGCAATTATTTCTGGTAAACTCTCTGCATCCTGGTAGATAGAAGCTTGATTATCATAATGTTGCGTGGCTATTTATGTAACCAAGATTGAAGGCATGTTTTAACAGATGTGGTTTCTGAACTTGCTTATTAAAATGAACAATAGTGGTTTTTTCCCCCAGGCGATATTTTAATATAATGGAAATCGTGAGAATGAACAATCATGTTTTGAGCAGGTGCTTAGCATCATTACCATGTATTAGGAAATGTAAAGACAAGATATATAAAAATGAATCTCTGGTGTCACGTACTCTAGTAAATGAAAAATTATTTCACTCCTGTCAATTGAGCTTAACCAACATTAAGCTAGTGCAAATGAGAAAAGAATTAGACCCTCTTCTTGCAAAACAAGAGATAGTGTGTCCTGGGTTCAGCTACAGCAGTCATTTTTTCTCCTTCTTAGTAGCTGGTGCAGTGCTGTGTTTTTGACTTTCAGTCTGGGAACAATGCTGATAACACCGATGTTTTTAGTTGTTGCTAAGTAATGTTTACTCCGACCAAGGACTTTTCTCAGTCTCATGCTCTGCCAGAGAGGAGGGGAAGCCAGGAGGAAGCAGAGGCAGGACAGCTGACCCAAACTGGCCAAAGGGGTATTCCATACCACAGCATGTCATGCCCAGTATAGAAACTGGGGGGAGTTACCCGGAAGGCCAGATCGCTGCTCGGGTCGGGCTGGGTATCGGTCGGCGGGTGGTGAGCGGTTGTGTCCTTTTCCCTTGTTATTCCTCTTATCATTATTACTGGTAGCAGTAGTGGTTTGTATTATACCTTAGTTACTGGAGAGCTGTTATCTCAACTCGTGGGAGGTACATTCCTTCGATTCTCCTCCCCATCCCTCCAGGAGTGGGGGGAGGAAGGAAAAGGGGGGGAGTGAGTGAGCCGCTGCGTGGTTCCAAGTTGCCGGCTGGGCTTGAACCACGACATAGTGAAATGTACTATATTTCATTAAATTAATTTTGTATTTCCCCAAACTATTCTTATTGACATCAAGTACACTGAATGTGTTTGAAATATCAATATTGAATTATAAACCAGAGTACAATTCATTTGTGCAAAAACGTACGTTAAAACTTGCTTTCACTACTAAGAGTGGCATTAGCAATGTGCCTGAATAAAAGAGAAATGACGATAGGATTACTAAAGAAAGCAGTAGCAAAATATGCACAGCTAGAAGACCTTACATTAAGGAATTAATATGCTATAACAACATACACTGAAAATCCTTGCTAATTTTTGTGCTGTGAACAATGTGCATTCTGCAAGGATATGCCGTAACTCTGGAAGGCCAAAATCAAACTATATTCTTACTGAATGAAATTCAAAGACAACAATCCTTAAAATCATTTTGATGTAAAAACCATTGTCATGTAGGACTTTTCACTATTAGATTTGGTCTCGGTTTCAGTGCATCTGTATGAATATGTTCTTGATTATTGCTTGCTTAATTAAATACAAATTTATATTTGACATATGTACATAGTTAACACATATAAAGTTTATATTTATAAATAGTTTCTTAGTCCCACAGACTCTAACAGTCTTTGAAAAAACACTGGTCACGAACTACTAGCCAAGCCATTAATTGTTTTTCTGTGGTAATTGGAAGCCTCAACATATTTTGCTAGTTTTTAATCAGAAACTGTTTCCAAACAGAGGATTCTTGTGCAGACTTTGTGCTCCCCAAGAAATTAATTTTCATTGAAAATAATCAAGTAAATGTACATGTACTCTGAAATCCACGTTGATGAAAAGTTAAAGTGCTTTTTCATGTGAAAAGCTGCACCCCAGATTAGTCTGACACATAAAAACGTTCCCCATCACTTTCCCCCTCAAGAGCTGTTTGGACATAATGGTGCTAACTGAACAACTTTTCTCTCAAAATGGGGTTTTGACTGTGTAGTTTCAATTGCAGCCTCACACAAGGGGTATTTTTAACTCATATTCCTGTGAAAAGGTGCTAGACCAATTGCTGTAATTAGGAATTCAACACATTCTAATTTTGGAAAGAAAACAGCATTCTTAACGCAAACCTTTACTTGGGAAAAACCACTCACATTAAGCTATAATTCCCAGAAGTCTTTGAGAGAACATTTTAAAGCTGGCAGAGCAAAGATAAATGAGAAGAAAAGAAAATGCTTTGAAAGCACTTTTCAAGCAAAACATTTCAAAGTACTACCAATAAAAAAGCCAATAAAGTCTTCCTTTACCACTTCCCTTCACAATTGTAAACTTGTGCAAATACTTTGTCCTAAAAAAAACCCCAAACTCAATCCTCCTCTGAGGAGTCACCACCCAAGTAGTCCTAATAGCAGCTATCTGGGAGGTCAAGAGTTAAGGAAATCCTGTGGTTGCTGTTGCTGACTCGCTTCACATGAAGGTAATTGCAGGTAATGGCCTGAACAAGGTTATGCTGAACAAAATGGGGAAAAGTCACAGAAAGGGGCTGAAGCAGGTTCTGTTTCCTAGTGACACAACTGGTGAGACAAAGGTAACTATCTCTTGGGTTTGAAGCCATTGGTGAAGGGAGGAAAAGCCAGCAAAATATATGTACCTCTTGTTAATCAGAGGGGAGAAGATGGGATCTGAAAATATGAGAAAGCAAGGCTAAAGAACAAGCTGGAAGGCAGATGGAGGGAAGACCTTTCAGTGAGACAGATGCTCTGGCTTTTGAAAGCCCTGTTTAGTCCTCAGATGCTGTATGGCCGTGTGCAATGGCAAGGTCTTCCAAGTTGATCAGTAAGCAATACAGAGAGAACTAACTTGGGAAACTATAAATATTTTAAGAAGCATTGCTAGAGAGCATTTATTTTTATTGTGTTCCCATGACTGAGAGGATTGTCTCCTCCAAGTCTACTTTTGCAGTTACGCACCATGACACTAAGTAGAGAAAAAGTGGCATCCTTCACACAAAATGCACTTTCATGATCTTCTAACTACACTTGTAGTAAGATTTCATCCAAGTTAAAATAGCTTCCCATAGATGAGGCCAAATAAACCAAATTCTGTTATCTTAAATGTACTATCTCAAAGGTATGACTTCAGCTAAGGTACTAATCAGGTATTTTGCAATCTGCTAAGTAGTAGTCTATAACCATCAGAACATACAGTCTCCATATGTACATACATCAGAACATACAGATCTAAACCTGGTAAGATCACAGTACTATGGTTCTGGGACTTCTAAGGGTGGGGAAAATGGCTGGATTCTGTAGAGAAGTCTAGTTTCTGCATGCATTATTCAGAGAACCTCTATCTTTAGGAAAGGTAAAATGAAGTTGGGATTTTCCAGGGCAGTCTAAAAGTGCTGGGAGATACTGCTTCCATTAGCATACAAAAGCTGAAAGAAATAATGGGTGTCATGAATAAGATAGCTCTTTGGATTGTGTACCTGCACTCAGTCTGCAGTGTCTGTGCAGGGTGCTGAATGTTACAACTCTGTGTAATAACAGATTCCTCCCTCTTCAATATGCAGGAAAAGCGAGGTACAAATCTCAGTTTTATGTGTCTATCTTAGGTGTTGCAACACTGAGTGCAACATCTCTAAATCCCGCTGAGACAGATCTCAATTTCTTATTTCCCCAGGTAGAAGACACATGCACCTAAAATATTTATGTAGGAGACGTACTCAATCAATGCAAATGCCGGATAAATATCAAAGGACTTCAGATCTAGTTCTTGTTCTTGACTGCTGCAGAAACAGGGAGAAACACCCTTTCCAAAGGGAAAACAGGGAATCCTCAGGATGAAATCCTTTCGGACTTTTTGTCTCAAGGTAGAGTTTAGTACGATAGCCTTCACGTGAAGAAAGATGCGTAAGGTCAGTTTTCTCCCAGATTTAGAACTAGCTTGATGAAAGGAATTATTGATTACTGATAAAATTCTAATACCAGGCTAAATGCAATTTATTCCAAAGGTAGCTATGGAATTAACGAACAGAAACATTACTATACCTGAAATTTACAGGATAATATAAAAAGTAAAACTTATGCTCAGGACAGTTTGACAAGGCATTTGAAGATAATTTTTGACAAAACAGTGGATTAAAATTCTAGGAGTCTATTTTTAATATTGTATTGTTATGAAGTCTGTATTTGGTTGGAATATAGGAAAGAATCAGCATTGCAAACTGATTGATTGTTGATCAGCCTAACACAAGTGTTGGGCCATGCAGAGCAGGGCTATCTGCAGAGCCCAAGGCAGGGGTTTGGGTAGGCTCCCCAGGTTGCCATCAGGGAACCCTGGGATGGGATTGGGAACCCAAGAACAGCTCCAGGATGTGAGCTGTTTGGAAGAGGGTAGTGGCGGTGGTGTTGTGTGTGGGGGGTGGTAAAATCAGTCCTGAGAAAAGAGCAGCTGACTCGCTGGCAGTGTGATTTTGGAGGAAACTTGGAGGTTTTGTGAGAAGCACCAAACAGTCAAACGGAGTTCAAAAAGGTTGAGGAATGGAGGCAGCAAAGATGACACTTTTATGCAGCACAGAAACTTAGCATGGGTATTGTTGCATAAGACTTTAACATCTCTGAAAATAAAGGCTGGTAATGAAACTGTGGACATGAGCTTAACTCAGTGTGAAAGGGCTTCTATAAAATGATGTCTCCTTTTGTTGATTGCTTCTAACCAACACTCTAGAAACACATAAACAATTTACAGCAACAAAGGGCTTTTTTTTTTTCTTTCTCTTTTTTCCCCCCTGACCTGAATGCAATTACTGTTGCATTTAGTTTCTGGTTCTCCTTTTGCAAAAAAAAGATAAAAAATCAATGATGATCAGAGCAGAGGACATGACGAGCCAAAGGAGATAAGTGGCAGATGATCATTGAATGACCACACAAAGTCATAACATCGGAGATCCAGGAAAGGACTCTGGTCTGGGGAATGAGTAGCATGGAGCAGTTTCCAAAACTTAAGTAGGTACTTCTGAAAATAACTCTAACATCAGTCTGAAGTGTTTTTAAAACTCCACAGTATTGTACCTGTGGGTGAAGCTATTTTTTTGTGTTGGCGGTGATTTCAGGAATGAATTTTGCCCAGCTCAGCTGAGTTCCCTCACTGCACAGTACATGGTAATGCTCATTATGATTATATTAACTACTATCTGTTCTGTGCAGAATTAAATTTGATCTAATTTTGAAATGGATTCAAGCTCCTTAATAATCAGGTGCTTTCTGGAACCACATTTTTCTTTGGTAATTAGTTTATTACTCCTTGATGGTTAATTTTTTAGATTTTGTACAAAGCTCTCCTTGCATTTTACACTACTGTTTTTGAATGGAAAATATTTACCAATGAAATAAATGGGGTTTTTGTTCTATTTTTATTTTTTGATAGAGGCCAAGGAACCACAACAATGGACCATAAAGATCCCTGAGATCGCTCTGTGCTTTGCTCCTGAAGAAGCAGAATACTTTTCCGATCTCCAGGGCTGAAGCTCTGGAGAGTTTTGAGTGTTAGAAGTTTCTAATCTTTTATTCTGCTTTATTTATTTGGCAATACATATTCATGAGGAAGGTCATTATAGCAGCACCCAGTAGTGTGGCTCCAGTTTCGAGCAGTGGCACTCAGCTCTTAAGAGCCAAACTCACAGAAGAGCATTGCAGAACTGAACACTCAGGTAGTTAGAAGAAAGCAGCTTTCTGAAACCTAAGGAAACCAAAAAAGTTTTCATTTACATTATTGGGCTACCAGGGGAGAAGGAGATTTCTAACTCATTTGAGTCTGTCTTCCTACAGACTTTAAAATGTCATTTTGCCTTGAGAGTACTCTGGCAGGGTGCTGCAGAATGTATTTTTCAGATGCAAGAGGACTGCTGCACAGGGCAAGTGAGGATGGTGGGCTGCATGTCACAGATTCAATAGCCTGGTAGCCCAATTTGAGTGAAGAGTGGACTGGAAAACAGTGCAAGGATTAGGTTTGTTCTGCTACAGCTGGGGTCTGTGACTACTTGACATCTTGATGACAGACTTCTTGTCACCAGAACACTTCTGGTGCAAAATGAACTAACAACCAAGTGAGTAAATGTAGATGCAGAAGTGAGAATTTAGGGGAAGCTCGTGAAGTCTCTCTCAGACTGCCTGAGCTCAAAGGAGCTCTGCATGTCCTAGAGTTATCTCAAACCTGTCCACTGGTTCCAAATGTGAGCATATACAAACACATTAGGCCATCCCTCCTGTAAACTGTATTTCCCAAATACCTGAAAACCCAGCCATCTTTGAGTACCCTGCCTCACATCAGTCTCAGTACAGTGTAAAACTCTTTTTCAAGTGTTTTATAATTTCATGATAACAAAGCTATATGTAGATTACTTAAAGCCTAAGATACGCTTGCTAAAATGTTGCTAGTATTCAAATATGTGTGTTTCTTAGTATTTCCTAAATCAAGCATTTAATTCAGATTACTGCCTATATCAGTATCAATGCATTTCAATGTATATAAACATGCATGTGTTTGGATAAGTGGGTGGCAATAAATATAGTATACAACCAACATATTTCTATACCACGAACTGGACATTACTTTCTTATAAACTATGTTTTCCCAGAGCATAAGTTTAACTCATTAGATTCAAGTACTTAGCATGTATCAGCAGCAAAACATAACATGGCAAGACAAACTGAAGTATCCCTGTGCCCCAGCTGAGTCTACCCATCTTTCTAGTCTTTGTGTGCTGACTTGTGTCCTTTTCTCTTTCATGTTCTGCAGGCGTGACCTTGCATGCAACCTGCAAGATGGAGGAGGAAGGCCATTCCAACCCATTTTCATGTATTTATGCCTCACCAGGAGGAACAAGCAATGTTAATGTGAGATGTGCTGAGCCATAATGCAGGTTGTGCAAGAGACTACAGAAGGAAGGGAAAAGAAAATATCCCACAGTGGTAGTGAGTCCCATGTATGCAAGTCT
>NW_009928010.1:0-46870 GCF_000696875.1 Nestor notabilis | reverse complement strand
ATTCCTGCTCATTCCTCTATCTAAAACCTGGTCAATTCTGGATGAATCCTGCCTCCCATTGGAATCCATTTCTCATTTTGGAACAGGGGGTCACCAAGTCTGGGTCCTGAGTACTTCTCTCTTTCTTCAGCATCATCTTTTATCTTCACTTTTCTGTGGGACTGGTTGTCTCTGCGCTGCAGTCAGAGTCCCCCACCTTTTTATTTCAGTGATTACAAGGTGAGATTTCATTGCATTCTTATCACCACTGTGATCCTGAATACAGTTTCTGTACCTTCCCTGCACTTGTCTGTATTCTGCCCATGACATTGATCTAAACAATTGTTTCTTCTCCTCTGAACATCACCTTCCCTACTCTTAAGTCTGTGCCAAGTGACTGTGTCTGACACACCCCCTCTTGGCCTCCCTTGCCCATGCCTGGCATTGCCTGGCTCACTGCAGGGGTAACTGAAGTGCATCTGGAGGTCTCCCACCAGCACCATGGAGCCATGTCCATGCTGCAAACCTCACAGCTGGCACTGGCAAGCTTTGGGCTGTCAAACTCTGAGCTACCCCTAAACCCCCCGCCGGCAGTGCTGCCAGGCATGGGGAACTCTTTCAGGTCCAGATGGGCCCATGCTGACGTGCTGCAGAGGGTGATTTTACCTATTTGCAGCACTTCCGTAGCCAGAAAATTGCCTTCTCTTTCCAGTGGTTTTAAAATGGCAATGGAGTTTTAGGTGTTTTTGAAGGAAGAACTGATTTTCCATAGCTGAGATAGCTTTCATCAGAATATTAAACAATGATGCCATTCAGTGGGTTAAAACCACCACCCTCTGGAGACCATTAAAAATTCAGTAACCTTGGCAACAATATAAAAAGCAATACTGGTTTAGTTGTTGAAAATGAGGAACATACACCCTTATGTGTGTGAACATACTGTTAACAGAATGGTTTGGGTTGTTTTTATTTTCCTAAATGTACGCCTCAATCCTACATTTCCTTCTCTTGCTTCCTTAAACATTCCAATGTTAGAAAATAACATTTGTCTTTGTGTAAACCCTGTCCTACATCACACAGCATCATCTGCTCAGGGAAAATAAATCAATCTTCTCTCTGAAACAGAACCAGAAAGTGTCCAGAGAGTAGTGCAGGAGCCTATAGATACTCTGTCAACTGACTATAAACAGGAAATAAAAGTATGCACTCATGTAATTTTTCAAGGCAAGCTGAGTAGTTGCTCAGGATTATTTTAATATCAAATCCTTTATCCTTGTATAAAGTTATTCTCTTCCAGTTGGTGCTTTTCAGTTTAGATTTGCATTTAAAAAAGCTAAAAAGTGCACAAAGAGGTAGGTAGTATGTATTCCAGGTGAGGAATCAAGAACAGAACTATGCTCTTCAAGGCTGAAGCCTGGTAAAGCTCCAGAAGCTGTGCTGTGTGTTAAAAGGCAAGTTGATGAGTTTGGACAGTGCTCTTAAACATGGAAATACCTGGGAATAGCAGGAAAAAATGGACGGCCACATGCCCCAGCATCACAGAGATCACTGGTGCTCCTCGCCTCCACGCAGCTTCACAATTGAAAATTGCTCTTACAATTGGCTGCCTAAATTTTTGTGTGTGCATTTGCTTTTGCAAATTATACCAAAGTATTTCCCTCAGTCATTTAAAGGGCTTGAGGCAGTAAGTTCAGGCCATCTAACAGCAAACTGCAGAAAGTGCTGGATGTTTTCTTTTTTTTAGGTTTGTGAAATAATTTGTTCCCCCAAGCTAGTGACAATACGGATTTGGAGCACAGCTTTCCCAGATTTATTTAATAAAAGGTTACTATTTTTCATCTGGCAGAAACAAGCAGTGAAAAGAAAGCTATTCTCCACACAATGGAAGGTAGGATTATAGAATAAACGCAAGGGAGATAAGAAAGGTGAATCAATTTAAACGACCTTTCTTCAAGTTTCATTGAAACAAATGAATAAGAGGGTTTATTCCCAGAAAATAAAGTAGAAATAAGAAAATAATGACTGGCAAACTAACTAAAGGAAAAATGCTAATTATAGTGAAAGAGATTTGCTAGGCTTTCTAAGTTTAAAATTAAAAATAACTGAGAGTATGTTAAAACGCATATAAATTAAAGCTCAGCAAACATAATAAACACACTTGGATAGCTAAGCTGTGAGTAGGATATAGTGCAGTGCTTGCAGCTGAGAAATGGCTTTGCTTGTTTGCACCATTAACCTGCTAAGATTTAGTCCTCCTACCTTATGGATCAACTGTTTTAGAGATTAATTGGATCTCTAATCCTATGAAATCCTGTTTTTGTATTTCCCACATTGGGCAGGACCCTAAATATTCCTTTGTAGAGGTAGGCAAAAAAGCCTAATAAGTGGGATTTTACCAGAATCACAAACAATAGGCATGGGGCTCAAGGTTCAGAGGGTCGGGTAAAGCCTATCACAGTGCACGGGATCCTCAGTCTGACATTTGGTTGCCTGGTTATGCAAAGCAGAGTCATCCCTGAGGCAAGCTTCAAGTGTGCAGATGCCTGCTCCCAGCCAAAGCAGGGAGCACACAGCGTGTGCCTGGGTGGACCAACACCCCTCGCAGCTCCTGAGCATGTGCCTGGAGCCTTTTCTGCTTTTGGTCAGTTGAACACTACTTCTAGGCATGCTGAGCATCATCTGCCTTGCAAGGATAGGCAGAATTCTATGTGTTTGGGTTTTTTTTCCCAAAAATACTTTTTCACGTGTTTAAAAAAATCCCTTAATTTAATAAACTGCATATGCGGTTCCTCTGGTGTCTTGTTTGTTTGTTTAGCTTAAAAGTTGTATCTTTGCCTTGTTTTGATATGGCACTCAACCAACTAAACCCATTAATTACATGGTGATAAATTTCTGCCAGCGCTCAGATCCTAGGGTAATAGATTTAAGCAAAGTGATGGAATTTGTCAGCTTTCCTTTCCTAGCATGATTATGTCAGTTGCTCCTAAATCCATCGATCCAGTGAGATGGTAATTAGTTAATTTAATGAGAAACAAAGGATTTTAGCCTGCAGAATTTATAGTACTAACAAGACAGGTTATTATTGGAAGCTATTTCCAATAAAAACACTTAAATCAGCCAACAAGAATATTGTCCCTGGAATAAGGAAAGGGAACTTCTTTTATTGCATCACCACAGGTTAGGCTAATGCTAGAAAACACCTTATGCTTACACTGGTATTGCTACAGTTACACAGTGCCTGTTTTGTTTTAAGAGCATTAATATGAATGACCTTCAAGAACATCTTTGTAGGGTGAAATTATGTGTATGCATGGTTTGCGTTTTCCTCATTACTTATTTCCCCACCAGTGAGGAAATTTCTGCTGGTGCCAGTTTGCTGTGGCTGCCAAATAGCTGCTGGGGGCAATGTGGTGGGCAGAGGAAACAAGACTTCGAATTTGAAAAGGCAGATTTGTTTCCCAGCAGAATGTGCCCAAGAAGTATTGGTCTTAGCTGAGGGGTTCTGCACAAGCTGAACATGAAGGAAAATGGTGTTGAACTTGAGTGATGCCCGAGACCATCTTTGCCATCTCTCTAAGCACAATTAATTGTATTGAAGAGATATACTAAGCCTGGCATTTAATTTAACTCTACAGGGACATAGAAACTGCTGGTAGCAGAAGCAAGCAAAGAAACCAAAACTCTGCTCAGCAAAAAGAGGAGACCAAATAAAGCCAACTGAATAAAAAACACAGCTCATGAGCCTCTCTTCATTCACTTGCAGCATGTTGTTAACCACGAGCTGCGAGGGAAGATGCTATGGGAAGGGGTTATTTTGCTCATCTCTGGAGTTGTCTCTAATTCTGGCTTTCATCACAAACCTCATTGCTTGTTCTCCAGCACCCATTTTACAAATAGTCTGAACACTTCAGATGGCTTTAAGGAGGAAATGTGAAGATGAGAAATATTTTGTGGCAAAACTTTTCTTCTGATGTAAATATCTAGAGGGGTGCGAACTTCCTGAGGTGATTATTTAAAAGCATCTCCAATTTACAGCCAGCTTCAGAATCACTGCATAATATCCCCTTCATACAAGTAGTAAGTCAGTTTACACATAAATATAACAAGTTTGTCTCATGTATTTCTCTTTGCTTACTAAAATAGACATTTGAGTATAAGAACATTGTGATTAATTTGGGGAATTAGTTGGCTGAGTACTTAAACAATTCCCCTACCAGAAAAATAAGAGCTATTTAACTAAAAGAAGAGTCAATGTCTTCTTTGAGGATGCTTTAAAAGATTATTTAAATCTTATAAATATTTAAAGGTCTGAATAGAAGCTAATGGATTTTTAAGGAAAAACAAAACAATGATGTGTTTATGAGAAACAGCATCTTATCTTCTACTAAACTAATTAAAGAGCAAATCCTGTGTTGTGACTGTGTTTCGAAAATTACCTCTGTTGAGACACAGTTGGGATGTTTTTGTTGAAAATAAGATGGACATACTTCAGCTTAAACAGGTGAAGCTTGCTATAGGAGAAACATACGGCTTAAAGAACCAGTGCAAGGATACATGTTTCTTATCATTCCCTTTATTTGCTGCAAATAAAAGGCCTTGGCCAGCATCTGGTTTCTGTGCTCATTTAAATTGTGGTTTGTCTGAAGTCAAGACCTTCATGGTCTAAAAGAGTAGCCATGATGTTTCTGATGGGGTTAAAAGAGAAACTTAAATCTGATTAACTTTGTTAATAAAACTACTCAGCGTGATCCTTTCTGTCTCCCTGATGCTGATGACAGAGTGTGTGCTTAAGCACGTATGTCCACAAATACATGTGCATTTGAAGGCAAGTACATACTCCAGCGTGTGGGGAGGTGTTTGGTTAGATAGGTCTTTACACAGCACATCCTGGCCACTTGTGAAGAAAGCTCATGGATTGCTACAAAATCTCAGCTTCCACAGAAACAAAATGAGCTCAAACACCTTCCACTTTTAGGAAGCCTTTTTGGGTAAACAAACCCCTACTTCATTATTGTTCTGTGTGCGAAATGTGCATTTTCCACTTGGTAATTAAGCTTGATCATGAAGACAAAAACATCATTTGCACAGATTTTGAATACTAAATAAGCAGTCTGATTTCATTTACTTCAGTACAAAGCTGGTGTGCACCATGCTTAACTGAGAGGAGAAAAAAGCCCTTCTTACCATCACCCTTGAATCTGTAGAAAGTTTAAGGTGATGTGAGTGGTGTGGTTTTTTTTTTAATGCTCTGCTTTATTCTCACTGCACGAGTTGACAAATGTTAAGATGAAACCTCAGCTGAAGGAGATTCTGCAGAAATACTGTCCCCCTAGCAACACCGTTACTATGCATCAGTACATAAACCCTTATTCCCCTAAAAGACTGTGTTTGAGAAGGAAATAAAATTTTATTTTATTTTTAAATAAAGATAAGGTGCTTGCAAATGTTTCACGTGCCTTTAAATATACTGTAAGCACAATTTGAATAGAAGCAGGATTCGTAATATAAACTCAGAATAAAGACTGCGGTACCAAGGCAGATAGCTAGTGGAACCACAGATACAGATCTTTGCTGTGAAAAGCTTGTTTCCACCATTATGCATGGGGAGAAACAGAGTGTTTGGTTTTGATTCCAGAGAAATAGAAGTAAGAGGACAATAGCATCCACGAAGAGTAGCTGCTATAATAATAGGAGAGGGCATCTGAATAGGGAAGGCTTGTGGCAGCCTAGTTATCACCTAGAAGAGCCCTAGACCCTGCAAAGAGAGGTGGTTCACAAAAGACAGTCCTGCAAGAAAGCAAAGTGAATAGGAGAGGAAAATGAACCTTTTCAGTGGTCAGATGAAGGATGCATTCAGAATAATATGCCTCTAGAAATAAATCCTCTTTCTACTCTCTCAGAAGCTTTCCTAGGAACCACAGCTTACAGAGTATTAATGATTGCAGTAACTTAATGAATATGTGCTGTGTTGGTGCAGTTTACAACTGACTAGCAAGAAACATCCAGCATTTTTAAAGAATTCTATCCTCCAAACTGTGGCTAAGGTAGAATCGTATCACCAGGAATCTCTAAGCAAATTCTTTGAATACATTGCTTTTAGTGATTGTATGTTTTCTCTTCATCGACCAAAATGTTTATGAATTGCTCTATGCTGCAGTGCATGTCTGTCACCTTGCTTATAAAAACAGTTTCAATAAGATGTGTAGGGGTATATCCTTATACGTTTGGTCACCAGAAACAAAGGGTTTCTTTCTGTTCCAAAAGCACAAATGCACATAAGAAGCAGAGTGGACTGCTGAGAACATAACTATGGGTCATGCATGCTGACAAAACTCAGTTGATATCCTGGGAAGAGGGACCTGAGCTCTGCCCTCTCACAGGCTCTCAGGTGCCCCATTGCCATGAAGCTGGCAGGGCTCTGGCACTGACTCATTGTGGACAGTGAGGCATTTCCATACTCAGAAATGACCATTTTGCTCCCTTGGCCCCACCAGAAGCAGGGATCCCAGTCCCAAACAGCTGTATAGTACGATTCCAGCACTGCGGTACCCACTTATGCTGGGGACAGGTACTCAACAGATTCACAAGCTTCTGCCACATCCCAGCAGCTCAACCCCACGGCAGAGAGACAGAAGGAAGATGAAGGAGCCTTAGAGAAAATGCCTTTTTTCCCCTGTAAAGAACCATTTCCAGCAGCAAAGGTCTCTGTGGGCTGTTTTACTTTCCCAGTTGAGCAGACACAGCGCAGGTGCAACCCACTGGAATTCGTTTTGATTTTGTACACCCACATCCGCAGCTCAACGGCATTGTTCGTGCCTGCAACAGGGGTTACCAATTATACTGCGTGTCTTACGTGGCACCTGTTTACAAGAAAATTATATTGTTTATATGTTTTTGCTGCAGTTAACAAATTATCTTAAATGTCAAGTTGCTTGATACAGAAATAAGGGAGTTCAGTGTATGCTTTAAAGCACTACAATTGTTGGCAAATTGCATTCAGCACAGAATTATAGACATTTAAACATCATTTGGGATGAAAATACTTTCCCAAGGGATTCATCTGACATAATAAACTAGGAAAGTGAAGGCTTAGCAATTTATAAATGTCAGCAGAACAAAAGCACCCCAACTTCTGAGCACGATTAGTTACGTGCAGTTAACGGTTTAACTAACAGTTACACTCTACTGCTATTGATTCCTTATTGCTTTTCTGAAATTAATTTCATTGCTGTTCATTTGTCATTAGTAGTGGTGTGAGCCTCAGAGAGGCTTGGGAGCATGGAGGAGATCAGTTCATAGACTGGACCCAGCACTTTGCAGCATAACGATGAAGAGTGAGGCACATCTGTCATTCTGCACGTAAGAGCCATCCATAACCGTCTTCCCTGTCCTCACTGCTGTCTTCTGTGTCACCCTGGCAGCACTTTTTGTCAGTTAGAGCCATTAGGCACTTAAAAAAAACAGCAATGCTTTCTGTTTTCAGAGAGGTGCTGGCTTGCAGGCACAGTTCAGGGCAGCAATAAGCCAGTACCCATGCTAGCATTTGCTCCTCTGCTCAGCTACTGCTGGGTGGCAGGAGCATGAGCACAGCAAGTCCATTGCTCTCAGCTCCACAGGCAAGTTGGTGAATCCCAACAGCCTCAGAGAACACCCACCACCTCAGGAGTTTGTTGGTGGCATGCTTGTCTCACAATGACCAGCACCTTTTCTCCTTAGTGCTGACCCACTGCCTGGGAAGATTTTCTGACCCATCTGGAAACCTGCTGTACCACATGGCTGCATGTTCTCTTCCCTTCACTCTCCTAATAGTCTTCCTAAACAAGTGCTAGTGAGCAAAACTGATGCATTTCAACATCCTTGTTTTCCTCTAGGAGTCCCCTTTGCTCATGTAATGTGCATGAGATGATAAGGGCTTGTGGTCCTTACAATCCGCAAGCAGTACCCAAACCTGAATGCACTGCGGTGAATTGCTCATAGTGTTCAACCACTGCTTATTTGGGGAAGTGCCATCAGGACTCCAGTTTGGTCGAAGGTTTGGGTAAAGGAATACATTTTTTCATGATTAGGACAGAATATCCCTCCAATGATATCTGCAAATTGCCTTTGTTGATCTGGCCAAGCTTTGGTAAAATAGTGATTCACCAGCACCACTATTCACAATGGAATGACCGATCTGTAGCCTCCCAGCAGACCTGCATCGCAAGTCAAGGCATTGCTCTAGCAAACCATAACTCATCATTTTATCACACTTCACACTTTGTGACCCAATAGCATCTTTCTGTACCTATTCAGCAGCGGATCCCTAGTCAGTGCAGAGGGAGCTTTACTACTAATTATGATGATAATGTAGCATGATTTGCATTTGCTTCATACATATTATATATTTCACATGGATAATAAGGGGAACAATTGTAAATACCCAAAGAAAAGGCATAATGGGTTATAATACCTAGACAGGGATTCCAGAAAGAGAAAGGAAAACATAATTGTTGAGAAGTATTTTGCAGAAGTCTGAAGCAAACAGAGGCTTAACAAAACTGGCTGTGGAAACAGGAATCAGAATGGCCCCAAGAAGAATGTTATTTCCATGCATTTTTCTCCCAGCTAACTTGCAGTTTAGAAGATGAACGTTCTATGCAGACTGACATTAAAAATGAGATTATATAGGAAGAAGAGAAAGGAGGAAAAATGTTCAGAATGAAGGAAACGTGAAAGAGATGCCTGCATAAAAAATAGTAAATTGCCGCTCAAGTGACAGGAGTATGATAAATTGAAGAATTTCCCCCAACAACAGAATAATTAAGCATGTTTCACTGTGTCTTCTTATTTACATTAATGTGTATTTGATCATTACAGGCTATGAAAATGGACAGCAATGATTTTTCTTCTGCTAGGACAGTTGATGCATGAAGGAGGATTGGTCTACAGTAACCCCAAGCCCACAAACAGCTGATGCCAACTTGCTGGTCTCAGTTAAGCCCCTGCACTCCATGTGGCTGGTCTACAAAGTGAAGTTTGTATTTATTATAGTAGTGAGGAGTAATTAGCTTATAAGTTCATAGTGACATGTCAGGGATAGTCACTGCTATTATGGAGGATGGAGAAGTCTCCTGTATGAAAGACTTTAAAACAGTAATCACATTTTAAAGTGTTAGGGTAGGGAAGGCTGCTGCTTCTAGCTTCTTTTTTCTGAGCTTTTTATATGGGACACCATCCCATATATCAGATAGCATTTCATTATCTTTCATGGTAATGCTCAAGTCATATATCATATTTTCCAATAAATCTTAGATTTGCCAGCTTAGCAGAGTATCAATAATGTTACCTTTCAAAACACTGCTTTCAGCATTGGATACACACCGCTACATCCTTCACATGGGGTTTTTTTGCAGTTTATCAAAATGAAACATGACATCTACTGTAAATGATATTTCCATTTAGTGCTTAATGACACATCTGCTTCCCATCATCCACAAATTCTGATGGTTTGCTAAACAGATATTTTGTTCAGTGACAACCTGTATGCCAAACTGAAGGTTCGTTAGCTTCAGCCTATCAGCAATGGAAGCTGGTGTAATTATGAGTTGGGTCTACAAGCTAAAATAGCTTAGTTATTACCATAGAAAAAAGATTTTACAAATACTGGATTTAACATTGTGCTGACTTCTGGAAATAAAAAGATAAATTTTAAAATTTGAAGTGCTATTAAGTACTGCTATTGCTTTCCACTCAAAAGGGTGAAAATGGTGCTCTGTCAACAGTAACTCGACCCAGAAGCTGCCATTACTGGGATGGAACACAATATCTCAGCTTCTGGTGTACTTGATAAGCCATGTGGACACATTCAGAATTTCACGGGACTCAAGGGTAAAAGAGCATAGAAAAGCCTGTTGCTCCAGACCCCCAAATCTGTGTCCTGGCACCCTCTACTGTTCAACATGCAACTCAGCGGGGTTAAGTAGGGGAGAGAGGTATTTTCCAAGTTTTTTTTGATGGCAGAGAATGCAAATTACATTAGACTTACAGCAAGGTAATTTTTGAAAGTTAAGCCGTGAAAAAAAGGTTAACTGCAGTTTACTTATTCATGTCTAATTTAACTTTATATTTTCTTCTTCCCATCCCCTCCCCCCCCCCCAGAATCTAAGCTTGCTAATGAAAAATTCTGAACTTTGACAGAGTAAGTGGGAGTCTCAGTGGTGTAAATTAGCTCTTAACTCCACCGAGGCAATAATCTGAAGGAGTTAAATACACATGCTCTTGTTGTCACGAATATTTAGTAAAAAAACACAGTCAAGTTGTGATTGGTGTCCTGGCTATACATCCAAGACATATTGCTTCTATTGTTATATCTCATATAAGTGGCTGTTGTATTGCTTTCAAAATAATTCATGGAGATTTTGATTCTGTAGACAATTACACTAAGTTCACTGAAAAAGGGAGATCTAGACTTGTGTGAAGAAAAATCATTATTTCTCCTTATTTCACTTACTTTCTAAGGCAATCAAAACCTTTTTTGGTCAAGTAAGATAGAACAGAACATAGGTCCATATTTACAACATGCTTCTCACACACCACATGTATAATATAGCTTTACATCATGATAATTAGGGTGATTTCTATGAAGAGACAATACAAGATTTCTATATAATTAGTATAAATTGTTAGCATAGATAAATTACGATTTCAGAAAGAATCTCAATGGTGGAAGTTCATGCCCTGACCTAAAATGGAGTGAGTCTCACAGCCATGGTTACTTTGACAAGCCATAAATGAAAAATCCAAGGTATATCTGATCCAGTTTCAGCACCAAAACACTAAATGTGCTCAGTCTGATTACTTAAAAGATCAGTAATTAGAAACCTCTTTCTACTGTTTGCAAGTTATTACTTGATACCCCCAAAGTGGCTAGAGATGATTATAAGCATTTACTGTTCAGGAATGGAAGTGGACAATACTGTAACCATGTCTGAGGTCCCAGACCTTCAGTTCTATTCCAACAATGACAACAATTTATACGCAGAGAATGGGCATCTACTACTCTAAAAAGAAGATGTACTAAGGGTAATTAATGTGTACAGAAAGAAAAAAAATTCTCAATTTTTACCTGTGGAGATAACTTTTGGGCAGGCTGGCATGTGCATTGCCTCTTTCCTCCATTCCACTCATGCTAAAGCTCAAACTTGTGAGCAGATGGCTCTGTGGCCATCGCTCAGAAACCTCACCTGCAGACTTCTCTGACAATGAATTGAGCTGATAGAGGTTGATTGTGATCCCAAGCGTACCAGGGATGTGGCCTTGTCAAAATAAAGTTGACCTGTAAGTGGCACTCCAGATATTAAGACATCTGAGATGCTACTGGGAGAAGGCAGAAAATTGACTTAATGTGAGCCTTTCACCTGAGTCTCCAGCCTTTGCCATGCTCACGTCAGGATAAAGGCAGAGTAAGAGGCAAATCATTACTTTTGATCTCATCTGTCACTCAGTATATTTCCTCCAAGAAAGCTGATAGCTCAAAGGACACACCCCAGGTACCATTTTTGACCCCTGTCCCAGAGGAGAAAGTAGCAATCCATTATTCTGAAAGACAGGCCAATATTTAATGAGAAATTATTTTTTTAGAAAATGTTACTCCTTTTCTAGGTAAAAACTCTACAGTGACACTGATGCTCTACCTGCCACCTGAACATCATCTCCCAGCCCCTCTCTTCTGCCACTGCTCTGTCCTCATTGCTGCATGTCAGGGCACAGGGATGCTGCTTGGATCTGAACCACCATACCAGTGTTTCATTTACCTTTATTTTCCACCTGTTCTGCTCCAAACTGGTTTTACTTCTCTCCCTGTAGTTCAGCTGCCAAATGAAGAAAAAAACCCCGTAATAAAAATGTTCCTTACCTTAGACATATCCAACATGTTTCAAGTTCTTCACTGCACTTCTCTGACCCATTATGAAATTGCATGAAACCCTCTGTAGTTATTAAAGGAAATTCACTTCACATGGACAAAAATCTCCAACTCAGGAGCAGAAGTTACATTAGAAACAGTTTGGCTTGCTGAAAGAAGAATGTAATGGCCAAATTGTCTTCTCTCATCTATATCCCCCTTTGGCCTGACACAGATGAACTGAGACGAATGGAAAGACTCCCACTGATGTCAATGGACTGGGGATCAAGCTCTTGATGTCCATGCTTTCAGGGACTGAGCCAAAAGCAGCTTTGTACTACATATATCTAGGTAATATTAATTGTGGCAGTGGAGTGAGACAGCACCTGTACCTAAAGGATGGGAAAAGAAAGTTAACAAGGGGCTGTGAAGTGCTGTGAGTCAGGGGAATCTGCCTGCTGGTAAAAATAATGAGAAGTCAAGGAGATGCCTTATTTTTTATTTTTTGAGAGGATATTTAAAGAGCCTCTGCATGTTCTCTGTGTAAATGTAGTATTGCCTTTTGTTAATGCGTGGTTCCTTCCTCACTGAGATGCAGGGAGCTGTGCTCCATCCCAGCCCTCCTCATCCCCGCCAGCAAACCAGCTTCTGCTGGACACCAGTCCCAACATCTGTGCTGCTGAGAGCAGCACTTAACCACCATCTATCTGCCACATGCATCTGAAAGACCGTCTCTCCTGCCTTCTCTGTGCTGAGAGTTTCCTTAGGGATAGAGGTCAACTTCCCCCTTCTGCTTTCCTACGTGAATTACTCCCACATACATTATCTTGAAGACCAGCCTCAGAGTGCTGTAAGATAGATATGCCTTACGATAAAAGGAGCACATGCCTGGAGGATTAGCAAGAGTTTCATGCCATGGGAGCTGTAACTACTGCAATTTTCCCTCAGGACAAGAGATCCAGTCTATCCTGCTGCTTGATCCTTAAAATAGCCTCTTTATTTTCCTGTTTGCACACTAGTTCAATTTTCTGAAGATTAAATTCTCTCTACATTAATGATGGAGGCAATCAGCTTTCTTACAATAAGTTTCTTTAACATTTCCCTCAGCTACAAACAAATCTAAGTTTTAAGAAGTTGTATTTTAGCAAGAATGCCTGTGAGTCTGAAAGGCTCATACTCTTTCTGGTATTACAGGTCACCACCCTTCTGAGCATTTACCAAAGCTGGAACACTAAACAGCTTGTTCTTTCTATTTAGAAATGTGACTATGCTTGCACCCACTAGTAACCTTAGCATAGCAAAGAAAGATTAAGCATTCAAGTAATTTAGCTTAGTTCCAGTTCATTTTCAATTAACAGGAGAAAATCCCCTCAGACATAAGAGGCTATTTTAGGTTTGGGTTTAGTTTATTTGTCTGACAAAAGTAAGCATTTAGGCTTACAGGTTAAAATCACTAATGCTGTTAAAAATATAGTTTATTAAATTAAAATGATATGAAAAAATAATAGAAAATTCAAATACTGATTTCAAGGGTATTTTCCCTTTCAAGATGTTTAAACGTAGTAAACTCCCTAGAATGAATACATTACAAAACATTTCAGGGAAGAAATTGTAGTATTATTAAATAAGGTTTTATTTTCAAACCTTTAACATTTCTATATGCTTATTTACTGTACTTCAAATGTAAAACCTGTTCCTGCCCAATTTATTGATATCAGCTTGTATACTCTGATAACATTCTTGACTGTCTTAAGCTGTGTTGAGCTGGAAGGGTTTATTCAAGTACCCATTTTCACTGACATATTAGGCAAGAAGGTGTCTTCTGAAAACATCTACCTGACTTTATAGGCAAAGGGAATATGAAGCCAGGGAAATAAGGTTGGATGGCCAATGTCTCCCATTGGAGCTGTTGGAGCAAGTCCAGAGGAGGGCCACAAAGATGATAAGAGGGCTGGAGCACCTCCCGTATGAAGACAAGCTAAGAAAGTGGAGAAGACTGCATGGAGACCTCATAGCAGCCTTCCAGCATCTGAAGGGGGCCTATAAGGATGCTGGGGAGGGACTCTTTGTTAGGGACTGTAGTGGTAGGACAAGGGGTAATGGGTTCAAACTGAAACAGGGGAAGGTTAGATTAGATACAAGGAGAAGTTCGTTACAGTGAGGGTGGTGAGGCACTGGAATAGATTGCCCAAGGAAGTTGTGAATGCTCCAACCCTGGCGGTGCTCAAGGCCAGGTTGGACAGAGCCTTGGGTGACATAGTTTAGTGCGAGGTGTCCCTGCCCATGGCAGGGGGGTTGGAACTAGATGATCTTAAGGTCCTTTCCAACCCAACCCGTTCTATGATTCTATGATTCCTTCCAAAATTACTTTTTCCCAAAATCAATAAGATCTCAGACTAGAAATTCCCACTCCACCCACTGCCAAGCTGCTAACTTTTATGCTTTTCATGTGTTTCTCCCTATCTTTGACAAGTTATAAACCTATCAACTTTTTTCTCATGGAATCATTTTGTTTTCTGTAGCAGGAGAGAAGCTATTGATCAGTATGTATCAGTGAGCTGTATGTGCAGTGGACACTTTGCATCTGTGAGAAATGCAGGAGAGAAAGTACCATTAACATTCAAATTGGCTTGCCAGAATCTAAAATGAATGCTTACAGAAAAAACAAGTAAGATCATAGTCACCTCTCCTGAAGCAATTCTCACTGAGCAAGCATTGCCTCCTGCCCTCACCCTCTGACAGAAGGAAAACCCATGTACCCAGCTCCTCAGAGACACAAATGCTCTCCATTTTCAGGGACGCTTGTGTTTAGAAAATCAATTGAAGTGAAAAGAAGACCAATAAACGTTTAAGATCAGTGGGGAGTTAATGATCCTTTTACAGTCCAAAGACACCACAATTACAGTGATCTTTACAGAAGACTGAGAACAGCAGCTCCTACCCTGAGCACACATGTGGTAAATCTCTCACAGGACTGAGTGCTTCTGACAAGCGGAGGTGCCATAAGAGTGCTGTATCAGAAAGAAATGTAGGACAGCTGCTATTCTGGGGGAAAAGGAAGCCCATTTGGTGCCATGTTTATGTTAAACTGGTATCTTCATGTTTATGGTAAACTGGTATCTTCTCATTCCCATAAGGTATTTTAGTCCTTTTCAATTCTTTAATTTCTGACTCACCTGTACTTTATTTTGGTGTCTCTGTGCTTTGCCATCCCCCATTATAAAATGGAAAGGAGATGGAAAAATAACCACTCTGGCACCTGGCTGGCTACATCTCAGGGGAAAAAAAAACCCTGTTGCAGGGTGGTGTTTACTATAGAAAGCTGCCTTGGTGCCCTATAACCCAGCCTCTCTCCCATTACCTCCATACCTGGACATTCCCAGCCATCTCTGATGAGTAAGCACTGATAAGGCTCAGCCATGGATTGGCAGCCATGGGTCCCAGACTGTGAGAAAGCTTCAGAAACCCTAACATATTGCTATTTAACCATTTTCCCATGACAGAAATTTCATTTTTCTTTCTTTTAGCAAACATATTTAGTCCTTTACTTCTTTCTTGTTTGTTCTGGATAAATAAACCCCAGATTGAATCATAGACTTCAGGATTTACACCTGAGCCAGAAATTTTGCTCTAGTTTTCTAATTTTATCCATCTGGCTTTTAATTTTATTCACTTGCCCTGTGTAGCTTATCTCCTATATTCCTCCAGGCCAATTCTGCTTGCTTCGTGCTTTGTCTCTTAGCACGTTGCTCTTCCACCTTCCTAAAAATAAAAAGTCTTAATCTTCCTATGGATTGCTCTGCCACCCACCACTGTAGTTTAGAAATACTTGTGATCACATTCAAGTGCCAGTCCTCCTCAGTGAGCAAGTATCATTCATTGGTCCTATACATCTTTCTGAAACCTCAGATTGCAGATTCTGTGCTAGTTCTGACAGACCTGTATAAGTATTCAAAAATGTTGAGGTCAAAATGGGATGGATTGAATTGGAAGTAGGCAGCCACTTCCTGGCACTGCCTGTATGTCCCACAGACTGACTTTTCTATCTATCTGCTGTCCTATAATCCATATTCACCCTACAAAAATCAGTCTCATTTCTGCAATTGCAATTGCAGAAATGAAGCGCTGTAAGTTACCATCTCCCTGCTTGCAAGTCTGCCTCTTTCTAGAAGTTCACGCAAGTAAGAGAAGTTTCTCAGGTGCTTGATACATGTTTTTCTCCTTATTCTACTTGTTCAGAGCCTGCCTCTTTCCACCCAAGCAAAGAAAACCCCCGTGATACTTAGCCCAACAGGAAATTTGTTTTAATGACTTCAAAGAGCATCACATATTAATTCAAAGTGTGAGCACCAAGATGCCCATTCTTGATGAATCTAGTTCAATTTAGTAACTGTTTTACACAGTGATATTAACACAGTTAACTGGAGCTTATTTCCCTCCCACAATGCCCATAAGTAGAACCACGGTTTATGCAGGTACCATGCTAGTCTTCAAAACACAGAATTAGCTGGACAGTTAACCAATCTTAATGCTGAAACAATTTCTTTTGCCTTTATTACTGGATGAGTAAAGACAGATTTGCAAAAACTGTTCTCTGCAAATAAGCAATTGCATTTAAGAATATTTATCACTCTTTAAAGCATACAGGTCACAGAAGCTGTGATTAAAACTATGGTATTATATCTCTTTTCTCTGTATTTCTAACATAAATTATGGTTTAAATACTACCTTATTTTAAATAGTGATCAGACTTACCTAGAAGTCAAGAGTGATGCAGTTTGTCTTTCCTAATCAGAAAATAAATCCAGAAAATCCTGTGACAATCACCACTGCAAAGCCCCAGTGTTCTGCTTTTGAAAGGAAATAAAATGACTTCTCAGAAAAGAAGATGGGCATCTCAGCAGCACTATTTTAATCTGCAAGGTACCAAATTGTGTGATTGAGTGATTACAGCTCCGAACCAAACTTTGTGCAGTGAGGACATCTGGGAACAGCTGGAACAGCCGCTTCATGCTCAATCCAGAGCCCAAATACTGGGACAGAGGCATTATTTTCACTTAGAGTCTTAAATTCCCCCCCCTCCACTAACCTCAAATCTGAGACCAAAATCTTAATTTTTTATTTGTAAGAGGATTTTCTATGATTTTCTGATTGATTTTCCCACTTCAAACTTCCTACCAAGTTTCCATCCTTTGACTTCTATTAGACTTTGCCTGCACTGGGATTACTCTTTCACTGAAATATAACACTATTCAACTTCATTACAAGTTTTAGGAGAAGAGACTTGAGGTTTCCTTTTATACAGTGAAGAAAGTTCAAGATGGAAAATGTCTGCATAGGTCAAACATAGATGTGTTGTATACGGAGTAAGTCTGATGTTACTCTCATGCTGGAAGAAATGTAAAGTCTTTGAAGTCACTCCATCAAAGTCAACAACTACACAGTAATAAAGAAAAAAAATTACCTATTTATGTTTTCTTTTTCATTTGTTTCTTGCCTTAATCTAAAAAAAAAAAAAAAAGAATAAATCACCTGATTTATGATTGTTCTTTGTGTACATGAGACATGACAAATACATTCAAAAATGCAGACCAAACACAATTCTGATAAAAAAATTCAGGATTCTTTCCTTTTCATTTTCATAATTTGAGTTTCAGCTTTTCTTTGTGAGTTTTTAGAATTCTCATTTTCCAGTGTGCTCTCCTTTATTTGGTTTATTAATATTTCTCATGTCATGAACAGAAACGACTGGGATTCTGCTGCACTTCTGGCATTTAGAATTAAAAAACATATATTGAGTCAAAATAAATGAAGCTTACAAGTTTCTGTCCATTTTGTTTTTTATGACATAACTGTGAGTCATAACTTTGAAGCAATGGTGAATTCTAACTTTCATGCAGTGGCTATAAGAAACACACGGATAAATGGCAAAAATCTCATGCAGGAAATTGAACTCAGAAGAGAACTATATTAGCTAAAATTAATTAACTATTTTTCCTGAGATGAGATTAAATTAATTTTGACAGAAAGAAATAGCAAGTGATTTCAAGTGTATAAATACAATGGTAGATGTGGAACATTAATGTTTTACTCTAGGATGTTCATTCAAAAAAAAAGGTAAAAAAATCAACAAAATCAGGGTATTTAAAGCCGAAGGGTTTTGTTTTTTTCCCGAATTATGGAAAATTAAATTACAATGATTATGTTGAGAAGAACAAAGGGATAAACACGACACACATTCTGGCAGGGGCAGAATGTATCTGTGCCAAAATTGCTGCACATAAAGATCATACAAGCAAATTTCAAACTGAAGAAAACTGTCAGAGTGGGCTCCCTGGGCACGTAGTGTAAGCACTGCCCAGCCCAGCCCAGGGCAGAGCATCTCAAAGCTCAATACTTGATGCAGTTAGTACTCCTGCTGTGCCCTTTCTGAGGTCTTTGCAATGTTCATCACTGATCTGTTTCAGTTTGGCTTGACAGTCAGACTATCTTTCCTTTCTTTGCTCTATTATTAATGTGTTTACAGTTAAGCATGCACAAAGCACCTGGAACAGACTCTTCAGTGCCTTCTGATGTCTCTGTGGATGATTACCCCGAACTTCCACTGGCTGAAACCTGTCTTTCTCTTTTTGAATACGAATTTCCTTCTCCATGCCTTGTGGAGACAACTTTCCTACCTCACAGGGTGGCTTTACTCTTCTAAAGTCTACCAACAGGAGCAAATGACCCCCGACATGCTGTTTTCAAGGCTTCATAAACAAAGGTATGTGGTTTTTATTAACAAAATGTCTTTCTCCTGCAGAAGTGTTCCAGTGCTCTGTGAATTTCAATGCACACTGAGCAAGTGGTTTCCTATGGCCCTTCATATCTTTTCACTCTCTTATATTATGCCCTTGAGAGTAGCTTTCTCAAAGTATTTCTACCATGGCAAGGTACCAGTAAGGATACTAACGAGTACCAGCAGGAAGGTTACTGCAGTTGTCCCCAAAGCAGCCAAGGATCTCATTTCACCCCCCTGCACAGACAGCTGGACCACTCAAACCCTTGGTGTCTGGTCTGTCCCTGGTTTCGGGGCTGGCTTTGGGCATGCTGAGGATCACCATGAGCACCACCAGTGTGGTGGAGGACAGATTGAGAGAGACTTCCTCTGTTTCAACTGTAGAAAACATTATTTCCTCCAGACAAATCACCAATATAATCTTAGAAAAAGCATGAGGATAAGAATAGGTTCTTCCTCTGTGGGAGGAAGAAGAGAAGCAATGGAAATGGTAATAGATGGTGTAACGGCCTAAAATCATGAGGGACTGGACACTGGGGTGCCAGTGAGCACATTTACACTGGACATATCTTCATTTCTGAGGAACCTGTCCCTCTTAAGGGCTTGGCAACACTTGCATTTCTCGGCATGCTCACCTAAATCAAATTGACTTAGAGAAGACAATTTGCTTTAGTTTGGGTAGGGAGAAGGGACATGTTTTCATATCACAAATCTCTTCAGGGATCTGAATTATTTTTCTTTTCTTGCAGTTATAAGAAAAATGTGTTTATCTCCTATGCCTGTGCATGGTTAGTGGCTCCTGGGGGAAGGAAAAAGATGTTATCCTTGTTGCCTGGCTAGCATTTTAGGAGTCCCTAGAGGTGTTCCACTACTGTGCATCCTCAGGAGGGCAACTGTTGTGCACAAGCACGAGCAAATCAGTCAAAGACACTGTTCAAAGGGAGGTGAACATTGTAAATTATCCTGTCAACATCTCACAGAGGTCCTAGAGCAGATTTTGCCAGGAAGATGCAAACATTGCTGCTTTTGGAAGGAAACAAAGACACGAAGCAGTTGTGTGGAATACAAACACAACACCAGTCCTTCTATGGGGATGAGAGCACAGCAGGAGCAGAATGAAAAGTACAAGTTTCCATACTTCTTCTAAAGAAATATTTAATCTAAAGGAAAAAGAGGAGACAGAAATGTCAAGGAAGTGTCTTTTTATTATGATAGGGAGAAAGATTATAGATATATCTGCATGGGAGATGTAAAACCTGTTTTGCAAAAGGGATTATTAAAGTTTTGACTTAAAGTACAAAAATGTTCAAAAGCCTCTTCCATTTCAAGATTTTCTATAAACTGAGAGCTAGTTTTGTTTAAGAGCATAATGTTTAAGTGCAATATAACTGAAATAAGGTTTGATTTCCAAAAATATAAAGGATAATAAAAAATAACCCCAACAATCTCTGAATCCCAAAGTATACCCAATAATTTCAAAATATGGCTTCCTACATTACCTTTCTGCCCAGTCCTCTGGTTTTTATATCAGTGACATATTTGCAATGGCTCTGGAGACTTCAGTGAAATTACCTCCTCTGATCAAAACAAAGGTTTCCCAGGTCTCACTCCGTCCACGGTAGTAATCAGACATTATAAATAGACTGTGCCCTTTCACTCTCCCTCTCACTAACTAAAATGCAATCGATACCTCATCATCCTTCCTTCTGCGCAGCAGCCCACAGGTTATTCAGCTTCAAAACACTGCTATTGAGACTGTCAGTGTCAAAGGAAGTGGCAGGATTGTCCTGCACTAATGTGATTCTGTCTCTAATGTGATGGCCTGTGAAAACACACTGCCTCTGTCTCCCATGTGATATTCAAATTGTATTCAAGCCTTTACCAATTCCTTCCCTTCTGTCCTGCAATTGTTTTCTTTTGTTGCAGGAACCGAAGAGGCTCAATACTCCTTTAATAATCCCTAATTGAAGATCTCCAAGATTTACTTGGGGAGGTCATGTCTGAGAGGATCTCCTAGTGGAATATGTTCCAATGCCAGAGCTGTGGCATAAGGAAGAGGGGTTTCAGGGCCACAGCCCCCACCCTCATTGTGCCCAGAGGAGGTGCATGGGAGAGATCAGCCTCCTTCCAGAAAGATTTTTGTGATTTCCCTTCACTGAAGACTAAGTGTTAATTTTCATGGACTTGATGATCTTAAAGGTCTTTTCCAACCAAGTCGATTCTATGATTCTTGCACAAAAAACCTCATGGGGATTAGTAGCACACAGATCATCGTGTGTCAGAAAAAAGATGAAGCTACCCTTTCAAAGTGCAGCTACCTAGTTCTTCTCGGTTTAGGGATCCAGAAGGAATTTCACAGATGCACTCTTCCTTAGTTTGATTCAAACTCTTCGTTAACGCCACAAGAATTTCATTAAAGGCCAGCTTTGTGCTCTCCATCTTCACAAAGAATTGGTGTTTCTGATGTTCAGTGTTATTAGAAACTGCCAGAAAGTGTATGTTCTCTAAAACATCTGCAAAACAGGTGTCTCTGGTAGTAACCTCTGCAGGTCAGATCTTCTTGTCCATGGTGCGAAATAAACTTGTAAGCTACACAACTCAAAAGCATAAACTCATGCTCAGAGAACCTCAAAGTTTGCATGATGGCATTATCATACTCTGCAAAGCTGTTGGCAACTGCCAAATACATTTCATTTATATTGAAGTCTGAGAAAAACATAATTAGCACCTCATATTAAAAAGAAAGCAGCATGCTGTTGACAGTGAGCCAGGAAGCAGATAAACACAACTTCCTCAAATTAAATTTTCCTGAAAAACCTAGATGAGGACATAAATTCTGAAGAGGCTGGTGTTAGCAGCTGTTCAGCACAGCCACAATTAAGCTCCAAACCCTAATGTTATAACTTACTCTTATAATACATCTTTTCAGAAGATTTTCAAATTACATCAGGCAAATATAATGTTTCGGGAGAGGGGTCTCTGAGCAAGGGATATGTTGCTAAAGTAAACACCACTCAAAAAAGAAGCTTGCGAAGTTGCTGAAAAACTCTTGTGATTCCAGAGTTTTGTCATCCATGTGTACTACTCAGTTACAAATGGGGTGCAGCTTTCTTTCTGTAGCTATGTGGAAATGTAGCTTTTCAAAATAGAGATTCCTTTCACAGGTAAAGCATATTTAAAAAGAGAAAAAGCAGTGAATCCATACGTTATGTAGTGCTGTCTTCCCTGTTTCTTTGAGCCCATGGCAAACTCAACAGGCAGGGGTATGAGGCTCTGTGGCTTCCCCTGTTTTGGTGCTGTCACACCAGTGCAGGGAGAGCAACACTGGAAATTACTTGTTCCTGTTCTAGGGGCAAATGTTGACAGCCCAGAGCCCTCAAACCTGACATGTGCTCTTCCTAGACCTGTTTTTGATATGGTACAAATTTTGCACCCTCCACATTTTCTTTGGGGCTGAGAATCCCACAGTCCAGCCTTCTACCATCAGGTCTGCTTTCCCCTCCCTTCCTTCACCACCCCATTCTCCCCTCTTGCATAATGTAAGCTTTGTTCCTTTGCATACCTCTTCCTCCTGTTACAACTTAGGAATTCATGGAATCACAGAAACAAGCAGGTTGAAAAAGACCTTTAAGATTATCAAGTCCAACCTTCACCCCAGGACTGCCAAGATTACCACTAAACCATACCACTACAGGCCTCATCTACACATTTTCCTCACTGTGCAGATGTATGTTAAGCTGTAGCAACTTCTAGGCAATTTTTATGTATTCTGTCGTAAGCTTGCCCTCAATATATATTAAAAGACACCATATGTATGCTCATAAACCTGAGGGAAGCTGAAGGGACTGATTTTTAGAAGCACACCAGAAGGATACCCTCAGTAGAATAACATAAGATTATAGTGCGTGCAACTGCTTTCAGTGATGGCAATTCCCCTGGTGGTAGGTTGTGTTTCTTCTGAATCTGACAGGTGAAAGGAATAAGAGAAATATCAGGAAGAGAAACTCCCACTACCATTAAATCCAACAATTGTGGGTATCTAGGTACACCTGATATTACAGTGCAGCTCAGCAGTGATTGCACAGAATTGTGTGCTGGCAGTCTGCACAAAGGGTGAAGAAGGATTTTTCATTTCATGCATCATTTGCAACTACCTTCAATAATTCAGCAAAGTCAATACATATCCTTGATGCATAGTTAAGAGAAAAACCCTGGAGCAAACAGACAAAAGCGAGTAATCCAGAGAGTGACCAAGCATAATTAAATCCCTTTTTGCTTTTCCCTCCTTCCCCAGACCCCTTTTGCTACATGCTACATGAAAGCATGTAATTGCTTGAACAAAGTTCGTTACAGTCAGGGAATACTCCATGAAATAAATGCATAGGGAACTGAACCCCCTGCCTCTCATAGTGATTTGAAGAGATTTTTAGTGCCTGTATTTGCTCAGACCATTCAGGGTTAAACTGCTCATTCCTCCCTGGAAGGGAACAGAGAGGAGTCTTGGGATAATATTTAATCCCCAACAGTAAGAAGAAAATGTCATTTAGACATGTCTTTACCCTGACCTCTGCTTCCCAAAATAGAGAGAGCGCTGTCAGGAAAAGATGGGGTAATACAGAAACCAAAAATCACTGCAGAATGACACCACAGCCCATAGTCTCAGGTCAGACAAGTCAGGACTGATTTCCTCAGGATGACCAAAAGCTCCAAATTTGATACATATCCTACTCCTCCTGCGACAGATTCTGGCTCCAAGGGTAGACATGCCATGTACCCAGCCTAGAGCGAGCAAAGAGCTGAATTGACAAACCCAGACCTCCTGAGAGACAAAGCACTTCGGTATCCTCTGTAGATTTATATTCTTTTTTTTTTTTTTTAATTCAGGAATGTGACCTTCAGCCTGCCAAAGCATCAAGCAAATGGATAAAGTCTTGTGACCTTGACACACTGCATGGCTCTGCTGAGAAAATGATTAATGTTTCAGGCTTAAAAAGGGAGATATCACCCCATGAACATGACAGGTAACTCTAGAAACCCCATAAAATGTCTGTAGAGAAGAGAAGGTATGTGTCTGGGACTCACATAAGGCAGTGGGGTCAGCAGGTTGGTAAGTACACCTTTTCCTGACAGCATCTTACTCAACAACCAGGTATGGTTGTTTTGGGGACTGAACATCAGGAGTAGGACATTTTTCCGATGCCACTAGATCATTGTGGCTGCATTTATGCAATAAAGCATGTTACGTGCAGACGTAACTGTCTCTTTGGCCACGCCATTCCTCTTGGACATGGCAGTGGGATGGAAACGTCAGTTCTGGAGATGCACTATGCTGTTCTCCAGTGTTTGGAAGCCTAGACTGCAAATGGAATAGCTACAAAAGCCACTTCAATGTGGAGAGAAGAGTAAACTTTCATAGTTAACATGGCGCTCCTTAATTATAAACGGCTTTTGCTCTCAACCTGCTTTCCAGACACTACTTGCAAAACAATTTCATAGCAGCCGTTTGTGTTAAGGCAGCAAAGGCATTCACTGCTGGGGCAATAAAGGGAAAGCCTTGGTGAAGGCCTGAGAAAAGACTCTTGAAGAAAAGCATAGAGAGTGTTCTGTGGGTTAATTTTTCTCCAAGTTTTCTTTTGAGAGAGATTTTTTCCTGCTAAGAATTCAGATTTCTTTTGGCTCTTGCTCTGTCCTCTTGCTTCAGCAGAACACAACAAACACATTTCATTTCCTTTCCTGCCTAGTGGGATGTTGAGGAGATGCGATCTCTGAATTGGTATACGTTTCAACTGGCCCATATTTGCAGCAAAATTTATGACACATGCCAGTGCCTCCGCTAGCTGATTGGATACAGCCAGGGAAATGGAGAAAGCCTCAACTCGCTGAGCTTCAAAAAATGAACTTCACTTAAATGATGTATTGTTAGTTTGCAGCAAAAAGGAACACCTGCCTCGTACAGTGGGGAAAAAGAACAAAATACAACATCCATAAAAATGACTGAAAAAGGACTGGAGAATGTGGTTATTTTTGCTTCCACATGAGAGAATGTGCCACAAAACAGTGTTTGCAATTATAAGCTGGCATATCTGCTGCTTTTGTTTGACATGATTGCACTGGTACGTTCACTAATTCAGTTTTAATCTCCACTAACATCTCCTGTACTTTACCGAACAGATTCAGACTGTCTGATACTTCCCATGTCACTTGGAAGAAGCATTAGGAAATTATTATTGCTTTTCTTATGACACTAGATAATTACTTCTTCAGACATAAAAGTAATTTATATTGTATGACTGAGATTTTGGTTTTGCTTATCCTATTGTACATCTTCAGTGCAGATGCGCTGGCTATATTCTGAAATCAGTGAGAGTAGAATTGACTCCGGAGATTTTTGCATGTAGCTTCAGTACTGTGAAGATTTGAAAATAGTTTTAGGTAACTTAGAATTTACAATGATGAATACGGAGCACATGTTTAATTCAGCTAAAGTAAAAGCACAAATTGTAACTGGGCAGCGAGAAGCAGAGAGACATGGGAGGAGAGTGAATTCCGGGGAGGACCCAGGGTAATGCTTTATTAAGCTACAACAGAGAATATAAAATGCAAAGTCTGCATGTGCGTGAATGTATCTGCAGGATAGAGATGATCTGTATTCATGTATGTATACGCAGAAGACATACATAACCCAAAGGATGATTTTTTAGCAACAGGATATATAATGCTACAACAGGCACTACTTTGCTATCTCCTAAATATTGTAGAAAAGCAAATCCTGTAGCAGATTCAATATGAAGTTATAGCTGCCATATCATTCATTAAAGCCAGACCAGCTCTTTTCTAATAAGTAAACACAGCTGACTCTGACTCCTATTTACATGCAGATTCCTGCACTCTGCACTGAGCAGTAAAAGTTCTGAGTAATTTTAGTGCTTGGTAAGTGTGTTATAAGATCCTAGCACCAACATGAATGAGGTTCCTGGGAAAGCAGAGGTACCTTATGGCTGTCCATTGCAAGTGTGTAAATAAATGGTTCTGGCATATGAGCACTGATGTAGAGCTGCTGCCTGGGAGCATTAATAGAGTTAGTGCCTAGCAATCTTAATTGGTCCACCAGTATTAATATTATCAAAGTATACCCATTGTCACTGGGGAAACATGATGCCCATTTTGGCCTGTATTGTTCTTGGAAATATCATTTGAGCCTTTGTTCTTGGGAAGCAGAATCCATTATGGCGTATATCTTCTAAAGAATAATTACTTGCCAGTAAGTGCTGGTCTCAGAAGAAATATATTCTGAATTGATGAGCACTCAGCTACCCGTCCCTCCATAGAGCATGGGAGCTCTGTAATATCTTTCATAACTTTAAAATTAGCTTTTGATTTGGGAGCTTTTTTGCCTCCTGCCATGGAGGGAATTGGCTGGCAGAGTGAAGTGAACAGTATAAAGGTACTGGGAACCTTCCAAACCCACTGCTGTCTTGGGGGTGAATGGCAAGCTGCGGGGCCCATCACCACAGATCAAAAATATACTAACATGGTATTTTCAAAATAATATGGAAGTTAAAGAGTGCTGCTAAATACATGCTGTTGCATGTGTCCCCTGGTTTCTAAACATTTGGTACATGTATCAACGTATACTTTTTTTGAGAAGTAGTATAAGAGAATTCACCAACATAACATACCATCAACAAAGTCATGGAAACACCTTGCATTTGTATTTCAATAGAGGAAAGGAGCTACTCATATGTAAATTACACAAAAATATAACAACAGTGATTTCTTTATATTGTAGAGAAAACCAAGACAATTTCAAGAGGCAATCTGAAAGTAGGATGCTACGCACTCTGCTTTCATCAAGGCAAAGTTTAATTGATTAACAAAGGCCTGGTGGTCAGACCAAAAATTAGTTGCCGTTTCCTCGTAATAATCAATGCAGACAAAGAAAATTCTTGAACTGTTGATTCCTAAACAATAGCCTATTTCTGTCTTTTTGAAACAGCAACATGGGGTAGCAGCATTTTCAGGATAAAAGCCTGTTTCTTTCAAAAGCAATTACAAATCTTCCATCAACTTTGGGAGAGAAGGAAAAAGGAAGACTACTATTTTACCTTTATTTCTATCTCTTTATTGGTTACAGTAAAGTCCCTTTCAACTGTGAATAAATTTCTCTAAATGTCACAATTCCTTCCCATGGCACAGTATGGTTTTCTTTCCCATGGTCTCCCTACAGTTTGGAAGTTTGTAAGGATAATCAACCATGTGAGACTGCAAAAACATAGCCTGTGAAACCCTCTCAGGATGTTCTTTTATACAGACAATCAGTAGAGCATCTTTGAAAGCAATTTCCTAATTTAAGTCAAGCTATTCCTACTTCTAATGTTGTGTATTGAGTATGTAGAAGGCTGTTTTCATTGGAAGGCAACTCTCTTGAGTGAAAGGTGCAGAACTGCAGTTTGGGCACCAGGCAACATGTTTGCACTTGCTGATGGCCAAGGGATGCTGGACCTGATTTGCTAACTTATAGGGCACTTGTACAAATTCTGTCATGTTCTTAAGAAAACAATTTCTGAGAAAATGGAAAAATATGACCAAAACAGCTACTGACAGTTGAGCCAAAGTTGGTCAGTATGGAAGACTACATAAATAACATAATAAAGAGACACACCAAGAGAGACTGATTCTCCTGTGTCCTTGCTCCTGAGGAATAACACCATGCTGCTTCCTTCTCGAAGACACATCTCCAATAGTGACTGGCAGTATGGGGCTGTCTCAGTGGGAGGACCAGGGCAGGTCTCAAGTGAGCACTGTCTGAGGAGCTATGCAGCACCAGTGGATGGCAGTGCTCTCAGAGTAGAGGACCCTGAGCACACCATCCTATTAGAAACAACTCATGTCTATGACACTTGATAGAAAACTAATGCTACCAGTGCACAGCCCAGGGTCTTACTTCACTGTAATTCACATCTGATTTTCTCTGAAACAGAATGGTCATTTCCAGGAAAAAGCAAACTCCCCCCCCAAACGCCTTCAGCAGCTCAGCTTGGCTCTCAGGGAAATAGCTTCACTATCTTTCAGACTTCTAACTAGCAGTGTGAGGAACACTTTCTGAAGAATGACAGGGGGGTTGGTTTTGGCTTTTCAGAAGTGTCACAGTAGTGACAAAACACAGGACCTGCACTATGTTTAGCAAGTATTGGCTGAGTGGAGCCTCAGAAAACAATTTTATATGAACTGGCAAGTGGCACTACTAACTCCCGCAAAAGGGCTGGATATGGAATTTCTTTATCATTCATCTTATGGCCCCCAGTTATGCTCCCTGGTTAAAGCCTTCCCCCTCCAGATAACATGAGGTCTCCAGATAAGCAGTGAAGGGGATTTGGCAGATCCAGTTCCCTCTCCTCCTGCTCTGCCCTGGCCAGCCTCCAGCTATGAGCTGAGGCACCTTTTCCTTGGGCCCCTGTGGTCCAGTGGTGGTTTTGGCCACTTGGTTTTGTTACAAAAAGGGCTTTTTTTGTCGGCCAATCAAGCTACAAGGTGGCTCCATAGCGATCTCTGAAAGCGGTTGTAAAGGTTTTTTAATAGCAGGGTGTTGAAGATGTGTTTGGGGTGATGAGCGAGTTTTTTACATCTGACGAAGGATTAAAACTTGTAAAGATGGAATTAATAAAAACAATGAACTTGGATTTAGTATTGAATGAGAATTGTTCCACTTCTGTTATTTAACTAAAAGCCTAATACTGAAACAAAGTCAACTTCTTTCATTCCAAATGTTTAAATCTTGTCACAGCTTTGGGATCAGCACATCCTTTGGGTTTTTGTGGCAGTTGTGCCCCCAGCCCCTGCTGTGCTCTGTGCAGTTGAATTGTTCCTTGTATTACTAGTGCTTTCCCAAGGAAAATATTAAAAGTGCAATAATCAAGATAACTTGTTCTACAAGCAGTGACACAAGGCTTTTTCTCTATTTGGTATTCAGCTTCACAGCCTAATTAATTAGCATTTGTACAGCACTTTGAAAATATGAAATGCAACTGAAGTGCTAAGTATTATTATTAATATTAGCAGCAGCACCATTTTGCTCTACTGAATGCATTTTCCAACAGACTTGCTATAGAAAAAAATAGTCAAGCCAGCTGAACTGACACACTATAAACTCGAAATGCACTTATAGCTTCTTCACCATATTTGATTACAGTAAGTCAAATAGCTGAAACATCTGCATAGCCGTGCAAATTCTTTTAGTCTGTTAAAAAAAAATGAACCACATATAGCACACTTTGTTCTGAATCTGCCAGTAAGGTAGATAGATATTGCTCTGCAGGACAATTTTGGGATTGTTTATGAAAAGGATTCTGAGATGCTACAACGCTGTAGGCTACCTCTCGTTTATATGTATCCATATAAGCCATCAAGGGGAAAAAACGCTTCACGATCTCTTGTAATTGTATCTTTCTCATTTAGCACAGAAACTGCTGATAGTTAAAAGGCACAAATGCTTCTAAATAGGCAACTGATCCCTGTTGCCCTCAATTTAAAATATAGCTGTAACTAGTAAATGCAATAGCTCCTGGGACAGATCTTTCTTGATTTCCATTTTAGTAGCTGCCGGTTTTGACAGCAGCAAGAGGATATCTGGCCTTAACCTTCTGAATCAGTTTTATTTCAAAATCAATGACTTTTACCCCATGCTGGCTATTTGATGCTCACATGCTTGCTAACACATGCATGGGTTAGTAGCTGCAGTCAACATTTCTTCACCTGGCTGCTTATGACTAATGGACTTTCATTTATAAGCAAGCAAACTTGTTCTGCTTGAGGTAATTTGCAGTAGGCAAATGCTAACTAGCACTTGGTTGCCTTAGGCCAAATAGAGACTGCAAATGACTATAAGCCTAAATCATTAACTTCTTGTGATGGCCCCAGTAGCTGTCAACAGAATGGGACATGCACCCAAGACATCCCTACATCAGTGCATGGGCTGACGTGGGGCAAACCTAACTGCAGAAGGGGCAAACTGCAGCTGCCAGACTTTGTACAGGGAAATCTATTCTGACAGTCCTGCTACAGGAGTGGTACCCCCTCTAAGGGCAGAGCTAGCAGCAGTAACTCACTTTGGGTCTACTTTGGTATCTCAGGGTCCTTACAAGCCTGACTTTTTGCAGTGGGAAGACAGACAGCAGGGGTCTGAATAGACACCTTTTTGGACATTTATGGCATGACTGTGTCCAAATGTTTTGGTTATTGTGCTGCAAGAATTTCCCCGTGCGTTGACTCCTCATGGAGTATATCTGTTAATTAAAATAAAAGTTCAAATTTACGCTACTCGCTTCCCTCCTAACACCAGTTTTTACTAGCCATGCTGTTAGGAGAGGAGAGTTTCATGGTTGCAAGGAAGTACTAAGTGCTGTTTAGTTCAATAACAAAGAAAATGGACACCAAGGCAGAAAAACAGGTAATAAGATGGGAAATCTTGATGCCATGGAAGTCATGGGGCCCAAAACTGTACCCCAGGATCTAGGAACTGACTGATGTCAGTAACAGGCGGGTATATACCCAAGGCACAGTCGGGAGATAGGTCAAAGAAAAGCTAAACTTTTGGGGATAAGCCAGTAAATGGGTGTAAGTCCAGGAAACAGGAAACCTGACAGCAGTTATTTCTCTGAAAGTCTTGAACAGCTGATGGATCACTACAGATAATGTCCCAATAACAGCAGTAGCAAAACAGAGCAACCTTGAACTATGAGGAGCTGACAATTTTCATTAAAAACATGTTATTCAGTCATAAAAATATTTTGTAGTTCTAGTTCTTGTGAGTGCTTCACCCTCCCCTTCCAAATCCCCTGACACTGAGATAACACATCCCTTCAAGACGCATAATAGTGGAACAGAAAGATCTTTCAGATTTCAAAGCAGTGTGCTGCGGCATGCGAACATGCTGATGAAGATTGCCTGATGGTTTTCTGAATTCTGGGGATGTTTCCAGAGCCAGAAGACATATTAGAGAGGCTGATCTATAAAGCAAAACCAGCTCCTTCATTCATCTCATATGCAGGGTTCAAAGGAAAGACCCTGTGAAAATGTTACAAAGTGCTAATAATAAAAACCTCATGGAAATGAAGGAAAAGGAGAATATACCCAAGAAACAAAAAGCCTCCAGAAATCACATAATAGAACTCAAATCCCACAAAGCTGGTCTTTGAATACAAGATTGGCATAATACATTTCAAATCTTCACTCAAACAAAAATGTCTTTTTGCATATGAAAGGTCTTTGTAATTTTTGCTATCATCACTATAAACGTCAGATGCATTCACTTTGATTTAGTAAACAATAAAAAAGAAAGGAAGATTTCCTAAGTGTTTTCTACAGATGTGTAAAGATGCTCCTTCCCCCATACCACTCGCAGAGGGAATTGCCATCCATGACTGCTCACAATTTTGTTTGTTATTTTTTCTTTTCTTAAAGTACCCTCAAACCAGCCCAAACCCCAGACTAAGAGTCTGAGTCTTTCTGGGGAGAAATGGGAGGGAGGGAGCAAAGAAGGACAGAAGGGAAGGGAAGGTTAAAAGAGACCAAGGACATTGGGGTATACTTAATAGGAGACTATGCATCAAAACAAATAAATTATTAAAATAAAGTATATGCTACTTCCATATTTAGCCGTAAGGAACTATTAAGCACATTTTATAATAAGGTGTTATGTTTTGAAACAAGGGGAGAAAGTGAGCTCCGTAGGCTCAGAGTTTCTCAAGGATACAGTACTTTGAGAATTACTGGTATTTTTAGTTATTCAATATTTGTTGTCTGAGGAATTATTTTTCTGCTTGTTTGTATTTATTAGGTGTTTGAAAGAGGCATGAAAAGCTGCCCAGAAGCGAGGCAGTTCGGTTTTACGTTCCTTTCCAGAAAATCTATAAAGTCACAGTCTGAACTTCAAGTCCCAGCACAATCACACACCAGGTCCCAGCAGCCAAGGACAGTGAGGTACTGAGATCTTTCCTCCCCGAAGCAGCAGCAGCACCAGTCATCTGCCACCTTTGAGCTGCAGGATGCAAGGCACAAGGGGAGGTCAAATGCAGGTGGAGAGCAGCAAGCCAGCCCCATGTTTTCAATTTGCCCAAATGTTGCAGCCACTACCTGAGAGCCCTTGCCTGTGGTGTGACAGAAAGGCTGGACCGTAAGTATTTTAAGGCTAACACATAAAGTAACTACTATGTTTGTTTAATGTGTTTTTATTCTTTTATATCATGGAATGGTTAGGGTTTGAAAGAACATTGACATCATCCAGTTCCAGCCCCCTGCCATAGACAGGGACACCTCCACTAGACCATATAGCCCAAGTCTCTGTCCAGCCTGACCCTGAACACTGCCAGGGATGGAGCATTTACCACCTCTTTAGCCAACCTGTTCTAGTGTCTCACCACCCTAAATATGATATCCTAAAGCCTAAGCAGACTTCAAGAAGCTCATTTGATTTTAATGTATTTTATCCTTCTAACCAGAACAATTTTTTCACCAATTACCTTTAGCAGAAATCTAATCTAGCAAACAAGAACAGCAACAAAATATGCCATTGCAAATTATTTTTACAATTTCGTTGTTACTCTGATTTATTATGGTGTCAGGTTTTTCTAATTTTGCCTGCTGATTGCCCTTTTAGGAAAAAATATGATGTCTTGGAATTGGCAACAGTTGCCAGCAACACGTATGTAAATATTCAGATGTAAAAAGGCAATTTCAATAGCTATTTAAACAGGGTAAAATACCTTCTTAGATACATAGAGTAATGAACTCGGGACTGTATACCAGTGGTTTACAAAACATAATACAACAATGTACAAGACTGTTACAATGTGTAGCTGATAGCCAGAATTTAAAGTGGGATAAATACTTTCTGGCAAGGTCATAAAAGGAATCAATGCTGGAAATTTAGTCTTTCATCACAGAACTATACAGATAATCACCAGGCAACAAACAATATGCTGGCAGTGACCATTTTTTCTGTTCTTAAAAGATACAGGCTATCTACCTTTGCAAACGTTGTAGTGCAAGAGCAAAGGGTCTCTGGAGGTAAATAGCTCATGCTGTGGACTCAGTGTACACTGGATTTATGGTTAGGCTGTGCATTTCTGCCTGGGTTTATTTGATCCTCGGATATGTATGAATGAGCTTCAGGGATGGGAGGGCACTAGATGCCCTCCTGGAGGTCACCTCACTCCAAAAAGGGACCTGGGTCACAAGATAAGCTAGACCAGGACAGGAGGGAGTTATCCCACAATTTGCTTTAAAAGCACTGCCTTGATCCAAAGCCAAACATGGAGGAAAGGGGTCCTACCTGTGAAATTAACCTTGCCCAGCACTGCAGGTGTGATGGGTGAGCTACCTCCATGGATGTTGGCAGTACCCTGCTCCACGTTCATCCCTGGCCCCTTCTGGAGGAAGCAAAGCCCCACAGGACCCGAGCAGCTCCAGGGTGGCAAGCCCTTTGCTCCCTTGATTGTTCCTTCTAGACATGTGCAGGGATGGAGGGTCTCACACGCACCTCCAGCACATTCTCCCATGGCTGGTCTCTCATGCAGCCCCACATGCCATCCACAGTACACTGAACATTCCCTGGGACCTTTTCTGGGGCTAAGGGTGATCAGTCAACCAGGCTGGCACTAAGCTCCTATTGCCCCCACTGTGACCACCAGACTAGAAACATCTCTCCTCAGGCCAAAACACAAACATTTAATTAAAAGGAAGACTCTAAAGATTCTGAATGCTGGAGAGCATCTACTAAAGGTACACACGCAGCTTTGAGAGGGTTTTTTTTCTGGCCTTGGTTTCTGTTATTGTATCTTGACACAGCTGCAATAAAAATAATGTATTTACTTCCATTTCAGACCCAGAAGAAATACAGAATACAACCCCCCCAAAATATTATTTTTTTTGGGATATAAATTTCGGTTCAAAGCCAGATATTGATAAACAGAAAATATTTCATTGGCTGGTAGAGACTGCTTTCAGATTTTACCCCACAGGAAAGGTTATTTTAAATATAGTATAGTGCACACAGTAAGGAAGGGGAGAATGTAAGGCCACGGAAACCTCCAGGAAATGGCTGCTTCCTCCGAGGGCAGTACCACATGGCAAGTACTACCCCTGGATGACATTCAATGCTTACTGGAAATGCTCTTCTAAAGTGTACTTGTTCAAAGCCTCACATTATTTTGCCATTACAGCTGCTGTTTTGCCAGCTTTTGAATTTTATGCTGCCATTCAGCTCAGCTTAACCATGGGTAACAGGGATTCTCAGCCTTTCCAGTATCCAGCTTCCAGTTCACTCCAGTTAACTGTTCAAGTAAAATAGAACAAAACAAGAAATTCCCCCCTAGTTTCTTTAGAGCTTTACGTTATTTTATCTGCATGATGGCAAATATCTGTGAAGGAGAATGCTGAGCCGATTGCTAACATTTGTCCAACCACTTGCAGCAAAATGCCAGTAAAGAGCAACTCAAATTAAACTAAACACAATCTGATAATCATTTTTGGTGACTTTATTGAAGTTTCTTTGTATCAAATATAAGATCTTTGCTTTAAAAGATAGAGGGAAATGATTAATAAAATCAGCTGGAGCTTGAATTTCTTTGTTAAGAAGTTCCTTTGATTTTATCAGGGCTAAAAATCTAAGTTGAAGTCCCATTTAGGAGCAGTCTTTGTGTTTACTTTTTAAATTAAATTAAAATAATGCTTATCAGAATTTTATTTCAAGTAGTTCTCAGGAATTGTCTCTTCCTCAGACCTCCAGAGGCAGTTTCTAACTATTCCAGTTTGGTAAAAAAATTGTATAAATAGTACCAGATATGTTCTTTATGAATATAAATATTTTACATTCAAATAGTTTCTTTTCTTTCTACCCAGGTATAACAAGGTCATTTTATTCTGTATTTGTTCATAAAACATTTGTTACTAGTCACCTGGGAGGAGTATCGGTAAGGTAATGCTAGAGGCTTTCCAGCAGCAGGAAAAAACCAAAAACCCATAAAGCATCTTAAGCACTCAAGGGTTTCTCCTTTGTCTGTTTATTCCCTAAGTGAAAATGGGTTAGAAGCCACATTTCTTGACTATACACGTTTTCCTTAAATCAGATGAACACAAAGGCTTTAGGAAATGTACTTGGGGAAAACAGTTCATCTGTGGTCAACCCTGTGCTCTGAAAGTTGAAACTTGCAAGAGAAGAAGGGTGACAGAAGGCCAGGGCATACATATAACTTTTCTTTTAGATTCAGAAAAAAACCCTATTCTAAGCTTCTCCGAGAAAAAGCAAGAGAAAAGGGCATTTGTACACTGTGCAAAATTAAAGGGTAATAGACTTGGGTTTTCTAGTTTCTATCATTCCAACACAAATAGTGGTTCTATAATTACCTGGAAAAGTAAGCACACATGTTTGGTAAAGCAAAAAGGTCTTTCAAGTCCCACTTCTTGGTGATCAATCAGGTTTTTGTACTAATGTCCCTAATTTGGCAAATTTTTCACTTCATAAGCAGACACCCTGAACACAAAGTACCATGTTTTCCAAGGTTCATACAAAAGCAATTTAGTAGCTCTTCACTCTCAATAAAGACCATCTTTAAATACTTTTTGACGGATATGTAGATTTATTACTTACATGGGCACATCACAGTGATGATTTTTTAACCTTCATAGAATAAAAAACTAAGAAGAACTGGACAGATTCCTTAGAAAGCAACAAGAAAACCTGAAAAAATGTAGGCTATGGAATTTTACTGCTGGACTAATGCTGACTTTTAACTGCTAAGCAGCAGGAGGGTAGTTTCTGTTTGCAAGCCAAAAGCCAACTGTCCTGCTTAATCCTGAAATCTAGGGAACTGTAGACTTCACACAATATAAAGCCTTGGGATGGAGCATTGTGTTCTTTTGCAGCTAAAAATAATATTACTAAGCTACACAGAACCAAGCTTCCAGTTATCTTTTGTTTAAGCTCGATTTCTAGTCAGTGGATGGAAAATTCTACCCACTTTTGAACCTGCTATTCAGCTTCCCAGGGGGAGCTTCAACATCTACAGTATTTATTGCCCTCAAGACAGAGAGGCCCCTTGATGCCTCTTCCCCCTTCCAATTAAATTATCTGATGTGCTCCCCATATATATGCAAGGGAATCAGTAAAACCACCTCTCCTCTCTGCAGCTTTAATGTCACTCTCTGAGCAGACATCATGCTGAGAGGGCCATATGTTGGCCCTTTTTTGCTAAACTCAGTTTAATGCTCTCAGCCTTTTCTTAAAATACGCTGAACAAAGATAGTGTAGAGGACATTTGGAAATGCCTGATGGCAAAGTGGGAGTGTTCAATGCTGTTCTGCTCCGCACTGGGGTATGTGCGATATTGATGTCACTCCAAATTGCAGAATTCTTTAAGGGCAGTTTTTTGGAGGAGGAGGTCACGATTTCCTTTCCTTTGTAGTGGTGGTCTTATAAAATAAATATACATGACATACATAGACTCTGAAATTTAGCATCATTGCCTATGACCTGGATACTGTTAAACAGAAGAAAACAGGTAGAGGCAACGAACATGGAAATATTTAGATATTTTGCCTTTCAAAAAGGATTCTGACTTTTGAATAAAGTTTTCCTTGTATCATCCCTGGAGAAGGACTTTTTACAAGGGCACATAGAGTTAGGACAAGGGGTAATGGCTTTAAACCGAAAGTGGGTAGATTTGGATTAGCTATAAGGAAGAAGTTCTTTACTGTGAGGGTGGTGAGACACTGGCACAGGGTGCCCAGAGAAGCTGTGGCTGCTCCATCCCTGGCAGTGTTCAAGGCCAGGCTGGACAGGGCTTGGAGCAACCTGGTCTAGTAGAAGGTGTCCCTGCCCATGGCAGGGGGTTGGAACTAGATAATCTTTAAGGTCATTTCCAAGCCAAACTATTCCATGATTTTCTGGTTTTTAGCTATAGCTTGTAGACACTGAGGATGAACCCGACTTCTCCATTTCACTTAAAGAGAAACAGAATGTTCACATGTACTTGGACGTATTGTACGAAAACTACTAAGATGACCTGAAAGTATTTCTTCTTCTCCTAAGGTTTTCTTCTCCTAACTAAAGGAACCAAGTGCTGGTAAACACATATAATACCAGACTTGAAGGGCTGATGGCCTCAAATCTTTTAATCACAATTCCACTGCTCAGAATGAAATGAACTTTGGAGAAAATAATTTCATTCCAAAATGATACTGAGAATTTGTGGGTTTCAGGGAAAAAAGAAACCATAACTGTTATGAGTACTATTATGACATAATGTGACCCAACACATCATAAATTACATAAGCATGAAACGGAGTTACAAGTTGGGCACTGCGTTTGACATGAGCAATCAATCAGACATGTTCTGCAAGTACCATATTAGCAAAGCAAACATTCTGGGAAAGCTGGGATTTAAATTTACTGAGAAACAGTTGCAGTGTGTCTCAGCCACATTCTTTTTTTAAACAGACTACAGGCAGGCTGTAGCAGTAGGTTTTAATGCTGTGATTTGAACTTGACAGCCGACTGCCAGGTAAAATGAGAGGAGATTACCTTTTGGCAGCTGCCCTCTCCATTTCCTAAACTAAATGACCTTCAACTGGAGCAGCAGTGAAAATCACAGCAGTCTAATCTTAAATGTGAACCCTGTGGTGAAAGAGCAGTGGTTCATATTATAAGTAGAATGCATAAATGCTTTGAATCATCATCAGATTAGATGAAAAATGCCACTGTGTTCAAAAAGAACAGCTATTACACAAAGAAGTGTAATGGGAAAAGGCTTAACAATGTGACAGAGACAGTCTAATGGGCTTCCCATTAGACTGTCCATTTCTTTCAGGTTCATGAAGATATTGTTTCCCTTGTTCATCTTCTCAATGCAGATAATTTTCTATAGATTATCTTTTCATCTGCCCTAATTAAAAAAACCACCCAAAACTGCATGGGATGGCTCCTACTTAAAAGAAAAAGCAATCACTTTAATTTCTGCATGTTAGCTTTGCACCTGCTCTCAACAATCACCTGTACCTCTCCCATGATGGAGAAGTACTTTCACGCAAGTCAAAATCATTTCTATGACATCCTTCTTCCAGTAGTCCTGAGTGCCAGCCGCAGTCACCCAGCTTTACCTGCTTGCAAATTAGTTGTAGGACATTTGCCTGTCATCCTGCTTTCATAGATCTTTGCAGGGTAGTAGGATTTTTTGGGTATCTCTGTTCAGCCTGGAAACAGGAGGGCTCATCCCCTCAGTCCTCAAATCTCTGCTTTACTTTGGGATACCTAAGCCCAACTACTTCATAGTTACTGGAAAGTTTCACAGTCAGCTGGAAATTGCTTCTCATTTCATTGAATTATAACTCATCAGCTGTGCAAACAAGGAAGCAGTTGATTATGTTTGTTGCAGTTAACTGCAAAAAGCTTCCTCTTTATGTGCTTGTGGATACCAAGCTTCTGTGATGTTCCCTCTGCAACCACTGTTAATAAGACTGGTGGTTCCCTAGCCCTTCCAGGCAATAGGTATGCTTTCTGTATAACAGCCTAAGCTAGCAGACCTGATCATAGTTGGCCAAGCAGAAGTCTTGATCCTGCAGCCACCCTGAGGAGTTACCAGGGGTAGCCATAGGCATTGTTGCTTTCACAAGAACAGTTCATTCTTTTTCCAAGTTAAATTATCCCTGTACCTTTGGGAAGCTTGGGTTTAAAGGCAGAGCAGAAAGCAGTGCTGGGTTCTGTGCCACATCCCAAAGCACCCCAGGAGCTGGTGCTCAGCAGGGTCTTTACTCTCTGCGCTGCCTCCTCAGATGTACTCCTGTCCACATCTGCCACATTTAGCAAAATTCTGTAGCAAGGAGAGTGCTCATCCCTGTGCCAGATGAACAAACACCCTTTGGGTTTGCATGACAAGGGTTCTGTAGCAGGGGGCTACAGGGGTGGCTTCTGTGAGAAGCTGCTAGAAGCTTCTCTTATGTCTGACAAACCCAATGTCTGGTAGCGCTGAGATGGACCCACCACTGGCCAAGTCTGAGCCCATTAGTGACAGTGGTACCAACTCTGGGGTAATATATTTGAGAAGGAGGAAAAGTTGTTGCACAGGAGCAGTCACAGACAGAGAGAGGAGAGAGAATATGTGAAACCAACAGCCTTGCAGACACCAAGGTTAGTGAGGTAATTGTCAAGTGATCTGTCCCTGTCCTTATCACAACTCACGAGCCATTCATTACATTTTCTTTCCCCTGTCCAGCTGAGGAGCAGGAGTGATTAAGCAGCTTTGCTGGGCACCTGGTGTCCATCCAGGGTCAAGCCACACACCCTCGTCCTCATGCATCCCTCCAAACACACCAACATCCCATCTTTAAGTCAGCACGAGTGAGTTTCTCATGCTGAGAGCAGCAGTGTATACCTGAGCAGCAGGTACTAAAAGTAAGAGAAACACAGGGCTGCCTTCTGTTCCTGACTCTCTGCTGAATACAAATAGAATCAAATTTAAAACATGGAAAAGGGATTATTCCAAGGCTTAGCTTACAATGGCACATTAATTACCAAATTAAGACTGAACAGAGAACATGGCAAATCATTAAAATGCTAATGCTACCACTGAAAGCTATAAAGACCAAGGATGCCTGTTTTGTGTATGGTTTAGTGATAGACACATTGACAGAAGTGATACTAAGCGAAGATTGATGGTGTCTTTCTAATGTGATTTTAAATGCCTGAATTTTTCATAGGAGTTTTCTGTCTCCGCTCTATGATATATGATCTTTGTTTTTTCTGTATAACACTATTTCCTTTAAATCCCCCAGCACAGAAGACAAAACTTCAGTGAAGTCAAGCATAGCCTATCATGGCATATCATTGGAAACCTAACTGTGCTGAGGATCTTCCAATACTGGCTATATTTCTGGGGAAAAGCCATTGCATGGAAAAAGCAGATGGGAGTCGAGAAGCTCCTTACATTTCCCACCCCACTCTGCCACTGCCCAGAAAGGTCAATCACAGATCTGTGCTACGGCAGGTTCCAAATGGGATGTAAATGCCTGCAGGGTCATGGCTGCACTGTGAAGGCAACAAAAGATGGGAAAGTCCTGGTGCAAGGCTGTTCAAAGCACATCTGTAGGTTGCTGTGAAGCCATGTCTATCAAGCTGTTCTTCAACATTACAAAAGCAATGCACTGATTCAATTTTGCTCCGCAAGCAACTGAGAGCACAGCTACTTATCTCTGCACCATCAAGCATTTTTGACTTAATGGCATAACATCTTCTACTGGGCACCTGATCTGATGCCATGCTGATTATACACTTGAGATGAAAGCTCCTTCTGTGAGATTGCCGATTTCTTTAATGCAGGTCAATATATCATGGTCAGCCAGTGCATTACTTTCTAATCCACTTGACATACACTTTCCAGCATTCAGAGCAGCCCTTCCCTGGGTAGTGCTGAATGCTTAGAGGAATTCATGTCTGAACAGAGTCATAGAAGCAACAAATAGCAGAAAAAGGTGACAATAATTCCTTGTCTGGTACCTGTTGTACCAGTTGCATCCCTTTTCACTTGGAAAGAAGTGAAGCAGTAGAGGAGGCTCAGTGCAGAAAAAGAATAAAAAGCCAGAGAAAACTGATTCAGAATATCTGTGTCCTATGGCTATCCTGCTTGCACGTGGGGCGATAGACGATTACATGTGGTCATGCCCCTGCTCACCTACAGCTGCACCCACCTTCTCCAGATGCTTCAGACCTGCAACCACAACAGTCCCTGCCACCTGTGGTGACACCCATCAGATCACCTAATTAAGATCATTTCATCAATTCATTTGACCCAGACTAAAGCAAACAGGAATTTTGGTCTCTCTGACACCCAGCTGGGTTAAAGCCAGCAACCTGTTGTCAGGCAAAAATCCTTTAGCTCCACACAATCACGGCACTACAGGGCTCACTTTGCACCAAGTCAAAGAAGTGCTTTATTTGTGGGACAAAGAAAAATGCAAAAAGCTTTACTTCCACATACTGATTCCCTGAGAAAATTACCTCCTAGTACTTCTTTATTTTCTTTGAAAGGAATTACACATATTTTTCTTCATTACAAAAGACTAAATCTTTGTATCCTCCCAGCTTCTGTTAAACTCTCCAGTGCGGCAACAGATAAAGGATGTTCAGAAATTAAAATATGTGACTTGTGTAAATACACAATGAAACAATTGGAAAAACATTACAAATAAAATAATATCCCTACTGATAAACTACAGAATTTGAACTCCCTTTTTTGGATTTTGCTGAAAAAAAGCTCTTAAGAGGCTTAACGGCATTAAGAGAATAAACTATTGTTAACTTAATTTACTTTAAAAAAAGTTAATCCTGCAAGTCATTTATATTTTTCTGACACAAAGGTGCTACTATGATTCACTTTCGTTCCCAACTCCACTTCAGTATAATAGAGTTTAGATGTGCCTATGAGACTGTTGGTTTATCAAGCTGTAAATTGCAAGTTCTTCAGTTTCACAGATCAGGCCCTTAAATATCTTTGTGATGACTATCTATCTGTGCTGGGAACGAGTCTGTCTTTTTTTTTTGCCTCTCCTCTTTTTGGGAAAGCAGAAGTAACCATATGGCAAAACTACACACAAGCCTACCATAATTGTTCCAAAAAGCACAGGGGACTTTTCTCTTGCAATCTTTTTAGTAATTGTGAAAGAGTTGTCAAATCCCATTTCTCAGTGCTGTTGCTGAAAACATTACTAACTTTTCCAAGGATCCTTCAGCTGAGCAGTGAGTTTGGCTCAAATTTTTTGGCTCACGAAGACCCACAGCGTACCAAACGTCAATCTTTTTCTTTTCACTGTCAGAAATCACAACTACTGATCACGGACTTTGTCATATTTCAGAGGATGAAATATCATTACGAGACAGATATTCAAACTCAGGGTGTGGCAACAGGCATCAAAGAGGGGAAAATGTTTTTCGTACTGTTAGATTCACTGCTGCTCTTCACTCTCAGGTCAGATGGAATAAACATCTCACTTGTCCACAGCATGAACTCAAATCGCAAATTAAATAGGTTCCTATTTGTTTCATCTTAAGCTTCCCATACAGACTCGGAAATTTATCATATTTAAACACAAATTTCTCAAGCTATCCACAATAGCTTTTGAGAGATACCAAAAGATATTTGCAAATGTCACGTTACTCTTTAGAGACGAATGAAATACATTCAGCAGAATAATTTACTGAGACTCAATTAAGAAAAACTATCATCAACAGACAAAACCATTACTATCACCTGACAGACATGCTGCATTTAAGCCCTGTCTAGTACATTTTTGGTAACTCTCTGTCTCTCACTGCATATCCCAGCACCTCTATACTCCACAATACTTTCTTTCCCCAAACAACTGCTCTGATTAAAGTGTTAGTAGAACTGTTAGCTATTTGTTAGCTATCCAGATGTTAATCAGGATTAAAAAGCCCCCCAACATGGTAAATTGGAAAGATACGTCCTCAGAAGGGTCTGTCCTTCTGTGCAGAAGGACATGCCCTGTTGCATACAGTCACATGTTTCTGTTTTGCTCACCGAACCAGCTTGTGCATCTGAGTGATATGAAGATCCTGGGTTACTTCATTAATAACTTAGAAAAGCAAGTCACAAAAGAAATAAAATCATGCTTCTGGCAAGCCATATGCAAGTATAAGGATCTATTGGTACTAACGATTGCTTCTTCAAGACAAGTGTTACAACACTGTAAACGCACTCAGTAGGTTCATCTTGCCTGAAACCATTACTTGGCTGGGATATGTGATCCACTATCACAGGTACCATGACATGCAGCACAGTCTATTAGGGATCTTCCTCAGGCTGTGCATCTTGGGACGCTCATGAGAAGTTAAGGGCTTTTTCCAGCAGCAGAATTACCATGAATACCATTTATACTATAAGCCCAGCACACTGGGATGTGACGTTGCTTTTCTGAACTCTGGACGGCCATCCTGAAGGTCCTCATTTACTAACTTAACTTGTTCTACAGGGAAAATGTACTTGGTAATACTTCTGGCTCTTATGTCTCAATCTCAATTCTTCCCTTCCTCTTATCTTACAGAAAGTGTCCTACAATTTAGATCATTTCAGCAACACTTTGACAGCCAGTGTAAGGCAGAGAAAGAGGAAAGGAGTGAGGCTCATTACAGTCTAAGCACCACAAATCCTGGCTTTTGATTTATTTTTATACTTTCTGCAATAGAAGCCAGAAAAGGGGAAATAGTTGGGAAAGAAGATTTTGATATGGAGTATTTTAAAATGTAAATGAAACATAAGCTAAACAAAAGTTAAAAATAAAGCATGGAGGTTGTGTTAATAAGGGGAAATTCTGGATTTGAGAAACAAAACCCTAGCTCTGCTAAAAGACAGATATTATTTTGAAATATTTTTTAACAGTGTATAAATATGTAGTTTCTTGTACACACTGGTATTATTTAAAGCCTTTTTTAATTTTCCTGGGATCAAAGTTCAGTAATTTTGGGAAGTACTACAATTTTTTCATAATTTGCACAATAACTCTATAACATTCTCCTGAAACATCTATTAACCTATAACGAGAGAGCTTCCTTCAATCTTGCAACCTTAAAGTAGATATGAAAGAGTATATGTAATCTGCTGCCTGCTTTTTCATCTTGTATGCATTAATGGGAGGAAAAGAATGCTGCAGGGGTACAGGTTTGCATACCCAGCACAGGTAATGGTTTGGATCAAGGTAACATTTGGCTTGACGTGGTACATTCCTGTGAGTTAACTTATGAGCTCTCTCTCTGCCTCTTTGCTCTCCGTACATTGTGCACATATGCCTCCTTCTCAGCTTTATTCCACTACTGAAGTGGAGCTGTGGCAGCTCTCTGCATCATACTTTCATGGTTATCACAGATGTTGACCGTGGAGTTAGAAACTGGTGAAAAAACCCCAAGGAAACACAATGCTGTCAGTGAAGTTTCACAAATGCTGTATTGGCCATAACTCTGTTGTGAGGAGTGGGAGCATGATGCCTGCAAAGCAGTGGTCCATTAGTTTTAAGCCCTGATCAATGTATATTCTTTCATTCATCTTTAATATTTTGCCTACAGCAAAGAACCTGAGATAATCACTGGCCAGTCAAAAAGGGCTTGAAAAACTGAGTTTACTCTTGCCTAATACATCATATGATCGACTTAATCAGTTGTAACTTTATGACATTTCTTCCTTCTTGAAGAGTGAGAGAAAAAATTCCTACCTTTCCTAAAGGCCATACAGAAATTTAATATGCTTGCTTCCTGAGCAACCACCTACCTTTGTATTTACAGTACAAACAATTAACATGTAAAAATGAAAATGTTAAAAAAAGGAAAGGAAAAAAAAAAAGCTGGGATGCTGCTGTTGTTTGATTTAAAGGTGACATTTATACAAATAATAAGAAAATAAATTACAGCACCACCTCTGTCTGCAGCTTTTTGTTTCACTTTTTGATCAGATGCACCACTTAGGCTTTTACATATCAAGCAGAGACCAAAAGTCTTTGATCCTGTCACTGAAAAAGGATGTTTTTTCAATAATGGTTCCATATGTTTCCATTTCTAATAGCCCATGCAGCTCTCTGTTAAACAAAAAGCCATGAATACCTTGACTAAGTTTTAGTTTGTATATCCTAAAGATAAGACTGTAACAGCTTCAGCATTGATATTTCACCACATTCAGTTATCAGCATTTAGGGACGATAGAAAAGCCTCTCTCTGCACACGAGTTCTTTTTAAAGGAAGAAAGATGTGAGTTGGTGCACAAAAATAACTTCCAAAACCAAGAAAGCACAAGTAGAGAAAAGTTACTGTTCTAAATCCTTAAGCTTTAGGCTACTAGTTAGCTATAAATTGTAAACATTAAAATCCCAGACAACAGAAAAGCCCTTCAAAGTTGGAGAGAAGAAAAGCCATTCCAGCCTACATCTCCAGCTCAAAAAATCCATCTTCTCCTGAATCACCCTTTACCAGTCAGCCTTCCCTTAAGCTGTAAGACTCTACAGCCTCTGAGCCATCGTTGTTCATATACCATTTGTACCTGGTTTCCCTCCTCCTTGCAAACCAGCAACAGCGGCTTGCCCACACCTGCAGCAGTTTCTTGTTAGGGCTTTGCCTGTTTTCTAAGGAAGCATTGATAGGATAAAGACAAATGGCCAGGAAAGCTGAAGCTGCCACAGTGAAATTGCAACCTCTACATGCTCACAGCACAGAGAAACTGGAAAGACAAAATGATGATGTGAACCTCATCTGAAAAGAGACTCTAAATTCCCGTATTCAAAGAGCACCTTATAGGAACACACTAGCCTGTCATCACACTAAAAAATTACGTGTGGTCTCCTGGAAGGTCTTTTGAATAATAAGAAAAAGAGAAATGAAAGGATTCAGTGAAGACTGAGGAAATTAAAAAACTGTCATAGAAAAGCCTGCTCATACAAAGTCCTTTTTTTCTTAAACTGTATTAAATGAAAACATTTTCAAATGGAATAGTTTTATATTTTGAAAATTGTCTTACCTTTATTAGCTTGTTGTGAAAGCAGAGGATGAATAAACATGTCATGTCAGGCCACACCGTGGAAGTTTCCAAGATCAGATGCTCCTGATGACTGCCTGTACCTCATCTTGAGTACACTGTTCTGCAGAAGAGGCTCCCAGCAGGGTCTTACCCTGTGAAGACATTATAGCAGATAAGAGACCTGGTGGCACTTCAGTAGTGGTCAGAGCAAGCATCAAGGCTGTGGAGAAAAAGCTAACACAGCTCAACCCACTTGTTTGGTGCTCAGATTACTTGCAGCTGAGCTTGTTCACACTATGGAGGACCTAATCCTACTACTTTAGCCAAAATTTACCCGTTTTCTCATCAGAAACAGCTGGGCATATCCCAACACACAGGAGCTCCTGTCTGAATTTACTCCCCAGCCATAGGCAATTTCTCCAGGATAGTCCTGGAGAGGTCTGGGCTTGGTGCTATGCTTATAGTCCTCTGCCCTACCTGGCTGGTGCAACAGGGCACGAGAGACTGGTGTGACTACAAAAAATCAGCACATCTCTGAGGGCACTACATTACATTTATTCAAGGGGTTTCAGTTACCTGTGGGTTAGGAAACCCAAGGGACATACACATACAGCTCTTACAACTTCCTCTGTAACACCATGCACTTTGGTGACATACAGGAATCAATCCACAGGTGAATCCATATCTAGCTTGCATGTGTTAAGCATTTCCCTCCCCCTTTTTTTTAATTTTTGATGAGCAGGACAGGCAATTAACTGTATTGTTCCTAATTTTTACTTGATTTTTGTCAGTTTTGTATTTATCTTGTTACAACTTCTTGCAGAAGGCACCTTTCTTTCTCCTCCCTCCACAATTGCATTTGCTATTTCACACGCAGACAAGTGCTCTTCTGTTCCAGCTTTCTTGGCATGCTTGCTGAAAACTTCAGAATGAAAAGTAAATTAACATGAAAGAGGCTAACACAAGGCTTCCGAGGCATTTCAGCAGCTCCCCCAGAAGCCCTCGTGTGCTGTCCCCAGGCTGAGGCCACACACCGTGCTGGCAAAAGCCGCCTCAATCCTTATTCCTTGGAACAACACTATCTTTACACATGGAAAAATTCATTTTGTTTTAAAGGCCCCTCCCCAGCACCAGCCTCCAGAAAAGATAAGTTTTATCAGTCCAGTGTCAGCAAAGTGATAAAGAAGGGCGCAGCGCTGTTCCAGCATGAGCCAGACACTGAGGCTTGCTTAGCGGTGCAGCCAAGTGCTTCAGCGGCTGATGATTGAAAGCAGAAGCTTAATGGGGTGAATGCGAGCAAAGAATTAGAATAAATGCCACCTTTTGAAATAGGAAGCAGGCAGCTAAATGGCTTGGGTGAGGCGGTAAAGCAGATGTAGAACAGAGCAGCAGTTCTGCAAAGCTAGTCTGGGTTGCAGATTACAGTTGAGTCATCTTTGTCAGCCAGTACAATGACAGCCTCTGTCTGGGTGGCCTCTTGCACATCAGCAGGAGTGATGGGAAAAAAATACACGCTTCTCCTGCAAGACTTGATTTATTTTAGAATATGGTTGTTTTCTGGTCTCCTGAGTAAAGCTTCTTTTAATTAAGCATTTCCCATTAGTACATGCCACTCCAATTACCTCTATGCATATAGTAATCTTAGAGAATCATAGAATCATAGAATGGTTT
>NW_009928009.1:0-17461 GCF_000696875.1 Nestor notabilis | reverse complement strand
CCTTCGCTTCCTCCGGCGCGCTCTATGGTAATCGGTGACATCAGCCCGCGCCCGGGCGCTGCCGGTTATATTGCAGCCCGGCAGGAAGGGCCGAGGTGCGCGCTGCTGCGGGCTGGCTTTCACTGCTCCCCTTCCACCAGAACCGCCCTCCAGCGCTTCAGAGCTGCCTGCAGGGGTGCGGGGGGGGAGCAGGAAACACCGAAACCCCCCCATGGTGCTTTAAGCTTGACTCCGTTACGGCCGACACACGCTGCTGGATTTTGAACCGGAGCTTTTATCTGCTTTGAGGCTCATTTTCCTTAGGGACTGAAGCCAACCTCCCGAGGAAGCTGGGATTTACTTGGATGTATGGTAGAGAAACCTGTGGTTCCTTTATGCTGCAGCTCATCGTTCCCCTGGGTTACCGGTAAATGGAATTACAAAAAGCAAGCAGCATGCCTGGGCCGCTGTCCCCGGGGTACGCCGCTCAGGTGCCCTATAACTATAACCAGCTAGAAGGAAGATTCAAGCAGCTGCAAGGTAAGCCTGGGCTGGGGTTTCTGTAGGTGTTGCTATGGGATGATCCCTGTGAACACGTTAGTCTGGGCTTGTTCTCATTGCATCAAGGTGTTAAAAAGAGGCTGAAAGTGGTGCTGTAGGAAAAAAGCGTTGTGTTCTTTTAAGAGATAGTGTGTGGCTTTTGTCTCTCTGAAGGTGTCCTCAGTTACACAGTGTTAAAAGGGGTATGTCCACCTCGGAGCCGCTCAGCACTACAGATGAGGACTAACCCAGACCAGGTTGCTCAGAACAATAAAGGGGAGAGTGAGGAAGTGGTCTTGCTATTGATTTTGTCCTTAAATAAAATACAGTTGGAACTTTGGGAATGAACCACTGACTCCCAGCTTTCTTTGGGTGCAGTTTGCAGTGTGTAGAGCCCTCTCTAACTCCCTGTGTACCTCCTGTAAATGCTTAACTTCTCCTAATGGAGACGGATTGCATAACTGCTAAACAAATTTGTTTGCTCATGTTGTAGATCTCAGAGAAGGCATCCAGGTACTTCAACATTCCCAGTTTTCTTCATTTTTTTCCTCTGCATTTAGGCAGGGGGAATGTCCTTTAGTGTCTTCCCATGAAATTCTCTGTCTGTGTGGAAAAACAGATGTTTCTTTGGGGAATGGTGGTGTGCTCCCTAAAGGTGAGGCCTCTGACCTGTGCAGGAACCCCAGTTCTTCACTGTGCCTCAGACAGCATAAACCACGCTCTGCTGTTGCTCAGTGTAAGGCATGTCCCAGGGATGAATGAACTCGAACGTTGCAGTTTCCAAATAAGAAAGAATCTTTAACCAAACCCAAACCTCCTCCTCTCCATCCATGTGACTCCATAAATAATTCCAGAGTACAGTGAAGTTCAGCCCTTCTGTGCATGTTTCTTATTTTACTCTGGTCTGAGCCACAAGCGAGGTCCTGCGGTTCCTGTTGGAGAGGGAGGAAGAGCCTGGTTAGTGCAGAGAATGTTCCTACTTGTTGGCTTAGGGAGGGAGGAAAGAACCCAAAATCTTTCATTCATAGTACTTTGTGTAGCTCGTAAACTGGCTCGTAGTAGTGGCTGCACACTGGATGTAATGAGATAAAGTGACAGCATCTTAAACACTGGCAACACAGGCATTCCTCAGGCTAGGCATGGAAAACCCACACTCCGAACTTGCACACAGGGGAATATAGAGGCTTCCTCTTGGACACCACTCAGATCTCAGGCTGCAGTGCTGGCATTGTGGCACAGGAACTAAAATCCTGGCCATGCCTCTGTCTTTGGGGGTTAAGTTAGCAGGGTAAAGGAGGCAGATTTTATCATTTTCTGGGTCACTGCCTCAGGAATCCATTATCTGCCTGTTTACATCACACTGAAAGAGGAAAGCAGCCCCGTGTTGAAAGCACAGAAAGTGAGTTTTCCCTGCAGTGGAATGCACTGTCTTGACTTGAAAGGAAAATAACATCAATCGCAATGCTCTCCCTCAATGTGCTGCAATATCCTCCAACAAAAGAGGTAAAACGCACTGAATTCTCCTGCAGCTGTAAGGAGGAACTTTGTAGTAACCATCCCGGAGCTGTTTACTCACACTGCAGAGGAGGTAGGCTTAAAACACAGTGCTGCCAATGATCGTATTCAGAGTGTAGGTACAGGAAATGTGTTAAATTACACACTAGATACTCCATGAAATGCTGAATAACCCTCCAAAACACTGTGAGCTGTAAAGGGAGAGGCTTAACTCTGCTGACACAGGTGGTGCCTTTCCTTGGGTTAATGGCTCTTTGTTTGAAGAGTACCTAAAAAGCCACTAATGTGTAGTTGGAAACCTTTGAGGTGACTCTTGCCCCCTTGCTAGAAGGCTCTGGTACAGACATGGCGTGTGGTGTGGCACTGGGCATTGCTCAGTCAGTGGTTAAAAGCACCTTTTGATGCTTTCCTGCCTTTTGATTCTGTGCTTTCTTCCTTAGTGCCTGTGTTTTCACCCTCTTGCCTTGCTTAGGACGACTCTCTAGGGCAGCACCAGTGCTGGCACCATACAGGGTTGCTCTAGTCTCTATTCATGTTCTCCCAACACTGAATTCGTTCCTCATTTTTCACACTTTCTAGAGTTTTCATGTGATTACACAGCTTTGCGTGAGGTTATAGCAAGGTACTGCTCAGATCTAGTGGAGATGGGCAGTTTTCCCTCCTACATTCCACCCCTTTTAAATGCCTTGAAGTGGTAACTGTAAGGAAACGCTGTTGTTAGACTTGATGGTGATTGTGGAGTGTTTCAAAGTGGATTTTCCAGCCCTGGTGGGACTACACTGAAGGGTCCAAACCAGCTCCTTTTGAACCAGGGAGGAAGGGCCACCTTGCAGGAGATCCCAGCTTTGCCTTAATGGTCCAGAGTGATGCGGAAGACACTGCTAGGAGTGAATCAAGGCTGCCCTTGTGTAAAATAAACCCTGAAGTGCTATGGAGAGGTTTAGCATACTCAGTGCTTGTGCTCGTGAGAATGTCAGTGCAGGCGTGGGGAGAAAAATGCTTTAGCAAGTTCTGTTTCCTTTATTAAGCTTCAGTAAGTTCTTATTATGGTTAGTTTGCCCCATCCTGGAATGATAAGTGAGAGATAGTATCAGCAGTTGCTGTCAGCTTCAACCTAGGTGTGGAGTTTTGGTTCTCAGGGCCACTTGTTCAGTAGAAAGGGAGGGTGCTGCAGGGCTGGGGTAGCTCTGCAAGTAAAGACAGGACCCCAAAACTTGTCTGGGGAAACGTGTTGCCATGTAGCTTGTACAGGGTATGTCAGAGGAGACAACTTGTCCTGCTCAGGGTGAGGCATTAATCATAGAATCATGGAACCCCAGACTGGTTTGTGTTGGGAGGGAGCTTAAGGCTCATCCAGCTCCAACCCCTGCCACGGGCAGGGACACCTTCCACTGGAGCAGGTTGCTCCAAGCCCCTGTGTCCAACCTGGCCTTGAACACTGCCAGGGATGGGGCAGCCACAGCTTCTCTGGGCACCCTGTGCCAGCGCCTCAGCACCTTCACAGGGAAGAGCTTCTGCCTCAGAGCTCATCTCAATCTCCCCTCTGGCAGGTTAAAGTCATTCCCCTTGTCCTGTCCCTCCAGGCCCTTGTCCAAAGCCCCTCTCCAGGTTTCCTGGAGCCCCTTTAGGCACTGGCGCTGCTCTGAGGCGTCCCCTTGAGGAGCCTTCTCTTCTCCAGCTGCCCCAGCCCAGCTCTCTCAGCCTGTTGGAGAGAGTTGGGCTTGTTTTAAATGAGAAGCACACCAGGTAGTTCTAATCCACGGCTGTCACTTGCACTGCACTAACATGCAGGAGCCTGTGGATGGGCCTGGCAGGGTGGCAGGAGTTGTCAGGAAGAGGTTAATGCGAGTAAGGAATTTGGAAGGAGATCCCTGCAGCTGTATCACCTTCCACATCTGATGCAGTGAGGGTCAGTGCCACAGGGAAGCCGCCACCAGCTATGGTATCATCCCTGCTCCCTCCCACCTGGGGAGCAGGACAGCCTGGCGTTTATTAACAGCTCTGGCATTCAGTAGTCAATGGTTTTATGAGCGCCCACAGGGGAGTTGGGAAGTTGGGAAGTTGGATCTGGGCTCCAGGGCTGGCCTGAGGTGTGACATTTCCAGTGGCAATTACAAATGTAAGATCCCCGGGGGATGGAGGGAGCCAGATCCGTGCTCTGATAAATGCTCAGAGGAAGCAGCATCCAGGGGAGCTCCTGATGTACCTTTTGGCTGGTACATTTTGGTTTTGTTCAGTTTTACTGGTGTGTTTCAGCTCGGAAGCTGTTCATTCACAGTGGGAGCCTGGTGTGTTTGGTGACCAGCCTGCCTGGTGCAAGGGCCTTTCTGTCATTACTGCTTTGGAGCCGTGTTAGAAATGGTTAGAAATGGTTTGGGAAACACGGCACCTAATGCAGTGACCGCTGCAGTAAGCCTGTAGGAAAGGTGAGCTGCTTTCCCATCGGAGGTGGTTAAACAGGCTTTAGCTCAGCCCTAACCTCTGTTTTGTGGGTGTGACAGACCGGCTACACAGCACTACCAGCACCAGGAAACAAGATGCAGTTGTATGTTTGGGGTGCCTGGGGCAAACCCCTTGCCCTGCTAGCAGTGCCCTTCAGCAGGGGAGCTCCTTGGCTGGGTAATCCTTTGATCTCCAGTGGTCTGGCTTCCACTTTGCCATGAAGAGACACGCGGTTTCTATTTTTAAGTGGTCAATGATAATCAGCTTCACTAATATAGGGATCTGTATGCATGGGTTGGTTCCCATCCAGGCTGCACAACAGCAGGAAGACCTCCCTGTTTGGTTTGCTTTGTCTGTTCTGAAGCAGAGCTTCCCCCACAGCTTTTCCTGCAAGAAAATCTTGTCCCAGATCCCTGCCTAGGGATAAACAGGGAGCTCCTGCTGTGAACTGATGCGTTTGCAGGGCTCATACTGTCCTGTTCTGGGACAGTGGGATCTCCTGCTGCACCCAGGATCCTCTCAAATTATGTGGGTGCCCTTTGAAAAGACATTTTCAATGGTCACTGCAAGATTTACCTTTTAAAGGATTCAGTCTTCTGTGAGCAGTGACCTGCATAGCCAGGGGCAGTGCTTACTGAGCTGAAGGACGTCCCACTTTGTCTACCAAATTGGTCACTGGCATTTCTTGTCATGGTAATTCCTGTTAAAGGTGAAAGGTGGGAAGGCTGGATTTCATTCCGGATGAAATGCATCTGGTTTACATGGATTTTTTCCACTCTCACAGATCCACCGAAGTTGCAAATATGGCAAATTTTGCTTGATTTTCTGCTGTCTGCAACCGTGTCACAACATACTTCAGTCTTCTGGGTTTGTGAATACATGAGCACAAGCTCCATGGTTGGAAGCCCCATCAAATGCTGAGAGTTTTCAAGTGATCTCAAAGGCAGTGCTTTGAATGATGCATTTCTATGTGTGATAGCTGGGCCCTTGTTCTTTCCAGTGTAAAGATTCCTGCACACAATCTGAAGCCTAGACTCAGTTTTAGGGTGTTTCAGCCAGCTGAAACAAAGGTTGTAGCTGAATATTGGTGAAAGTCTCCTCTGTCTAGAAATACTTCGAATGTGCAGCTATAAAAGCAAGCTTGCCGACTAATTGAGTGTGTAATTTAGGGATTTAACTTGGGGGAAATGACTGGGTAAGTGTTGTAACTGACATGTTCAGTCTCCATAAAATGGACATTTGTGGCAAAACCCTTGCTAGGACTTGTATTTTTCTACTCCCAGAACCAACTAGTTGAATTTCAACTCTTTTCACATCCCTGTAGCACCAAACTGATGCAGAGAATCACAGTGAGACCAAGCTGCTCAGAGCCACCTTATCATTTCAGGCCTTTCCCACAGGAAAAGCCTACAATTACAGTGTAGGGGTTGTGGAATGACACACAGACACCATTATTTATTCCTAGCCCTAAATATTACAGCAGAGCCTGGGGAAATCTGTGCTTCACGCCCTTCCTTTGCGCAGAGGCTGATGAGGTGGGGAGTCAGAAGTGAAAGCCATGTTTCAGTGACCACATGTTGTCTGTTAGTTTTATTACACATAAGCTATCCAAATATTTGCCTAGATGATGTACAGCAACCCTATGGAAGAAGGCTTTGGAGAAGGTGCTGCAATAGTTTTGTCTATGAAGGACAAACTTCAAAAACAGCCAGGAACTTAAATAATTCAAACCTTTTTCTCCCATTCTCTCCCAGTCCTGATGTTAAACCCCCCGCGAAACTAAACATGAGATTTGGAGGAGAACTTACTAGAAAGGTCTTGTGAAAGACTTCTTCAGGATGAACACTGAGACATGAAGTCCCTGTTTTAAAGGGCTGTTCAGGGCAGTATGGCAACTCCATCTTTACTGCGAGATAAGCTGTTTTCATGGCTCGAGAGTAAATGAGGACTGAGACATTTCTTGTTGTTAGAGAAATAGACCGTATTTTGATAATTCCATGTCCCAGATTCCTGCTTTCTCCTTCAGAAAGCTCCAAAATTTCTTTTGTATCTTCAAAATGTGCTGAATTTCCCCTTTTCTGGCTATGGGGTTTGGCAGTTGTGAGGATACAGAAGGCGAGGTAAAAGAGCCCAGGGTAAGGTATTTCTGTTAATATGGTCAGTGTTGATACAGTTGGAAAAGTAAATGTTGAAATTGGATTTGGCTCCTCACTGAAATAACTGTGAAAATCTACAACTCGGGCTTTTGGTAGCCTGTGCTGTTTATACTGTGTTTGGAATAGTGTTTTTTCAACTGTGTGGATAAGAAAGTTAGTTCTGAAACAAAAATCTCTAGGTTCTGGAGCATAATTCCATTTAGAAAGCAGCAGTTCTGGTGCACTTTTAGTGGCTCTGAGTTTGGGAGGTAAACAGCTGGTCAGCAGGTACTTGTGCACGGGACAATATGGTATTTTGAATACCCTGGGAGTGTTTTGTTGCCAGAGTTAGAACAGTGAAATGATTTGTGTGGTGTTCTGCTGTAAATCCCCGTTTGTGCTAGCACAGGAACAGGCCCCTTTGTGTTTCTGCACTGGATGTCTCAAATAAGCACATTAAATGTCACCGACCATCCGTGGTCATGTTGTAACCACGTAGGAGTACAGGCTCCTATCCCAAATAGTTTTCCTATCCAAGAGCCCTGTGCAAATCGATCGTGGGGTTTGCCATTAACTTCTGTGGAAAGCGGGGCAATAAAACAAGGCTATGGGCAGAGATGAAAGTGGTGCTAAAAAGCCAGAACAATGGTGGGATTTCATTCCTAGGTTCTTTCTCAAACCTGTGCTGTGACTTCCTGCTTTTTCTTCTTCGTTTCTCTCTCCTTCCTGTTTTCTGTTGGTGCATGCTTTGGCTGTTGAAGTGGATGAAGTGCTACCTAAACTACGTAGAAATGGTGAAGAAAATCAAGCAACAGATTTGCAACGGGGTTCATAAAACCCCCATTTCCTATTCCTGGTACTAAACTAACTGTTCTGTATATCCCAGTGCAGGACATGGGGTTTGGTAGGTGCATCCCTTCTGCTCGCAGCCTGGATTTCGTGTAAGGATTCATTGAAAGAGCGTTTGGTTACTAACAGCTCTGAAGGTCTTTCCGTTCCTGGTTAAGTTGAACTGAGAGGTATTGAGTATGGGCTACTAAGGGTCTGACAATGACATTTTTCTCCCTATGTGAAAATGAATTATTGTTGTTTAATAGACAGGTTTGGGAAAACTGTTAAACCAAATATTGGGAATCGCAGCATAGTTTGGGTTGGAAGGGACCTTCAAAGCTCATCTAGTCCAACCCCCCTGCAGTGAGCAGGGACATCTTCAACTAGATCAGGAACTAGTCTCCATTAACTTTAAAAGCTTTTCAAAAGGAGATACTGTGAAGTAAATAAAGTGGTTTAGAATCGGCTTTGCTTTTCCCACAAGAAATTGAATCTGGAATTTCATTTGGACATTTCTATCTGGGGCTGGCAGTAATGGTACTTTTCCTGGTGTCAAAGTCCAAGTGAAGTGACATAATGGCTCCAAAGATGAGTTTGGGGCCTAGAGCCTTACTCTTAACTCAGCTTTGAACACATAATTTCATTCACATACTGAACATAATCAGTACCCAAAGTAATTCTGGCTCTACTGTCCTCCAAGCTAGCTTGCATTGAATTAAGGAGGGCGTAGACTCACAGCCTGGTTTGTGTGGAAGGGACCTTAAAGCTCCTCCAGCTCCAACCCCTGCCCCGGGCAGGGACACCTTCCACTAGAGCAGGTTGCTCCAAGCCCCTGTGTCCAACCTGGCCTTGAACACTGCCAGGGATGGGGCAGCCACAGCTTCTCTGGGCACCCTGTGCCAGCGCCTCAGCACCCTCACAGGGAAGAGCTTCTGCCTCAGAGCTCATCTCAGTCTCCCCTGTTTAAGTTAGAACCCATCACCCCTTGTCCTGTCCCTACAGTCCCTGATGAAGAGCCCCCTCTGGCATCCTTGTAGCCCCCTTTGGATACTGGATATGCAGATACTGACATGTGAGCCTAAAATTGCTTGCTGCCCCTAAAAACACGTGTAGCTGAATCCACTCCTCACCCTTCCTCCCCAGGAGGGAGGAACCAAGAGGGGTGGTGAGTGTTGATGCTTGTGACTTTTGACGTGGGGCCCGAGGCGGCGATGGCCGGGAGAGCCCCCGCGCTCACACAAAGGCCTCGTACACTTGCTGCTGGAAGGAGGTACCCGGCTGAGAGCCTCCTTTGTTGGAGGAGAGCTCCAGCAGCCGCGCTGCGGCGGCGCGCTCCCGCGGCGTGCTCAATGCCCCACTGTTCCGCTCCAAGGGAAAAGGCTTCTGAGGGCAGCAGTGTGAGCAGCACGCAGGACACCGCTGCGGCATCGGCCGGGGGCACCGCCGGCTCCGCACGGGGCTTGCGAAAAGTCTGGCATTGGGAAGTAGCCTTTTCCTGAGGTAACTGGGAGTGCTCAGAATGCCACGGTTTAGTTCAGAAAGGTTTGAGCTGGGGCTGTAAAAAGCAGAGGCCCAGTTACATGTTCAGCAGCACTGCGCGGGGCCAGTTTTCTGCCTGACAGGTAATGGGTAGGACACACACTCCTGCTGTCTGTTGAGTAAAACTGTATTAAGGTGGTTGTTGGGGGCAGGAGGTCATACATATGATTTCTCATTTGCAGGGATTGCAGACTTTCTATGTTAGCAAACAGGGAAAGTGTCATCCCAAATGGCTTTGCATGGGAACCATGGATATTGTCAAAATGGCTAGGAATGTGTTTCTGAGGGTTGTTTTGCTTCGGGGGTTGGCTTTTTGGTGTTTTCTTGTCTGTTTTAGTTCCATCAGAACCGAGTTTTCAGGTAGAACAGCCACAGAATTACATACCAAAGAGGCAGTGAGGAGAGCGTGGTGGCAAGGTGCGGAAAGGATGTGTATTGCCACAGCACTCTAATCACAAGAAAAGGGGTGGCCTTATGCCTGCAAAGATCTAACAAAACAGCGTGTGGTTACAAAGAGATTTGAGGGTTTATCTGAACAAAGTAAATGCTGGCTGCCCACATTGATCTTGGAAAGAAACCCCTAAACCAAGGCAGCCTCATTAAGAGCAATGAAGCTGCACAACAGCACAGTGCTGAGGGACTCGCTTGTGGGATTGTCTCAAAACCAGCCTGCTCCTTCATTCCTCTCAGATAACAACTGCTCTTTGATTTCAGCTTCTCCACACTGATACTGTGTGTTGGGTCCAGCCTTCCCCTTCCAAAATAACCCCATAGTCCGGTTCTTAGTGCTTGGTTTATCCAGGCAGCCTTTCCGGTTCCTGAAAATACGATGAGGTTGTGATTTGGTTCCAGGAAAGAAGGAGAGTGAAAACACGGCAGTTGCGGCTGCAGTCGGCTCGCTGCGGTTTGCTCTGGGGGATCCTGAACCCTCTGTCTAGTGGCTCTCCACAGGTACTGCCGGGGAGCTGCACTTACCCCGGTAGTAGTGCAACGGCCGCTTGTTTGCGGGGAGTGTTCCTCCTCCCAGCTTCCCCAGGTGCCTGCCAGCAGTGGGGCTGCTCTGGCACTGCGGCTGTGGCTGTGCTGGGGCTGCGCCGGAGCGTGAGGAGTGGCCATGGCGGGACGGCGGTTAGGTCTCGAGGAACGTCAGGTGTCGGTTGTGTTCTGAACTTCTGACCTTTCTGTGGTTCTCGTGCTGGGGAGCCCAGTAATGTGGGTTAACCCTTCCTTTACATGCTCGGTGTCTCGTGCTCTTTAGGTAGTCAGAGCATCACAGACTGGTTTGGGTTGGGAGGGACCTTAAAGGTCCTCCCGCTCCCACCCAGCTCCAACCCCTGCCACGGGCAGGGACACCTTCCGCTGGAGCACGTTGCTCCAAGCCCCTGTGTCCAACCTGGCCTTGAACACTGCCAGGGATGGGGCAGCCACAGCTTCTCTGGGCACCCTGTGCCAGCGCCTCAGCACCCTCACAGGGAAGAGCTTCTGCCTAATGGTTAATCTAAATCTACATGTTGTCACTTCAGAAACTTGGCAGTGCCCGTAGACCATTTCCTGGCTGCTCCCGAGGTGACGTCCTGGGCTCTGTCACTTCTACAGGTAGATGTATAATGATGATACATAGGTGATGATAACCAATCAGCCACTGATAGCAAATTAGGTGCGGGTTGCATGTGGATATGATTGTTCATCGCTGTTCCCTATGTCCTTATAGAGGCAGTTCACAGAGTGAGACATGGAAGTTACGGCACATTTTCTCCATAAATCCACTGCTGCTCGCATTAAATGCTTTTCTCTGTCTCTCCCCACAGATAACTGCGTTACTAATGATGCCTGATAAGGGTATATTATAAAATCCCCATGACACAAATCCTTATTTACTGGAACATTTGCTCCTAACAGGCGAGTTGCACTGATGTTTGCCAGCACATTGATGCTAATGATGCTCTGTGCCACTTGAAGGATGCTGATGTATCCTCTGTGCCTGGGGCCTGTCATGTTCCAGCCATTTCTTTGCTGCAGATCCTTTTCTTTCCAAATAAAGGCATTCACAAGTTGTCCTGGAGAACAGACAACACTTAAGGAAACCTGATATATACAATCTTTACCATACAGCATGTCGTGGTGGTGGCGGCATCCATAGGGATGGAGCATGGTTCTACACTGCATGCAGCCGAGCTGCTCCCTATGCTGGGTATGGCAGGGCTGGGACAAGCAGTTTTCAGGTGCATGTCTGTAAACTGCTTCGTGCCAGAACACCTTTTGTTTTCTGTGCTACATAAGTCAGCTCTCCCTTCTGGTGTAGCTCCTGTTGCCAAGTCTGAAGCCATTTCCTTGGCACCAGCTACAGGTCACTGTGGGCTTCATGTTCACAAGTGTGTGCATGGAGCTTTTTCTCATGCATAAACATCTTGTGTATTTGAGTTGGGCTTAAATGTGCCTGTAAGTTTGGGGACATGAAAATCAGTGAGTTGTGATCACTCAGGCTTCAGGAATGCATAAATAAGGCACACACAGTCTGTGTGAGATGCCATAAATGCATTTTCTTACCCATGCACACACATGTATGTGTGTGATTTGGCTGTGAAGGGGTGTAAGATGGGTATAAGCACACAAATAGTCTCAGTTCTAAGAGCCTGATTACATATGTAAGGCAAATGTGCAATAGTTCTGTGCTTAACTGACACCTGAATTATTTTTTAATGATGTTACTATTACATTAACAGCCAATTGGGAGCTGTTAATCAGACACGTTTCAGAAGTTCCTGTGCTCTGTGTTTCCCTTATTAATTGCCATATTTCATCGCCTGTTAGGTTGGGTTTGGTTTCGTTTTAAAAGTCCCAAGAACACTGTTTCACAGTCTGAGGGAGGAGAAAGCCCAGAACACAGAGCCCACATGCAACACAATTAAGGAGGCATCTGTGAAATGACTTTGATCAGGAGTGTTGGGGTGCTTCTTACATGGATGATACTGAGCTGATGATGTTTGGCACTAAAGTGAAGGTAGATTGTTGGGAGCCATCACAGGTAACTTCAGCAGAGGCTGTACCTTGGTACGCAGGTAAGGCTTTACCATCTGCATAGCCAACACATTGCACAATCACAAGTCCACTTTTGAAGACTAGAGAGACAACTGGTGTTTCTGGATGAAGATACACATTTAAGGTGTTCAAAGTTTAATTTTACCCAGCTAATTCCTTCAAATTTGCATCACCTTTTAAATCTTAGAGACATCTTCGAGAGTTTCAACAAAGGGTTTGGGTTTTTTCCTGCTATTACTTTGAAAGTTATTACATGGGCAAGAAATACTGCACTGGGAAGGTATCTCTTTTCCCTACTCTTGCATAACTCCAAAGGCTAAAATGATTTTGCTTAAACATGCCACATTGTCCCACAAAAGCAGATCAGTGAATGACCTTTGGATTGGAATCAAACAGCCCAGCAGGAAAATCATGAGGTGAGGAATTAGAATGTGTGTGCAGCTTGTTTGTGCCTCACCAGTCCTGAGAAAGCAGGTACGGCATAGAAAGGGAGATGTAGTGGTGTTATCATGCTAATTATCTCATGGATTCATTAAATAAGAACTTTAGTATAAGTGACTGATTGGAAGGTGGTGAAGTTTACACCATGGTCCCATTTCTGGAGCTTTGCTTAGGCAAGTTGGCAAGTGAAGGCATCAGCTCTGCCACTTTCCAAAGATCAGGCCTCCCAGACTTCAGCTGGAGCTCTGCGTGATGGGTTTGCAGATTAGAGCCAGAGAAGATTAGGGATTTTTCCCTCTAATGCTTCTTATTAGCAGTTTGTTTCAAATCTCATTAAAATTAATGCATTTTTTAAACTCGCTTCTTGGAAATAACTGTGTGTTACAAATGCCATCGGTCCTTCAATTATACAAGTAATTTTTATAGTAATCTACAGTATTTCTACTGCTGTTATTCATTCAGGTTTCACCTTTGGGATTTAGCTTAGTCTCAGGCCTGCAGAGCCAAGGCCTGGCTTACCTGTGGTGCAACTGCTTTTATTTGTCAACCTGTCAGTACAGCATAGTGCCTCTGGCTCCACCACATAGCATGCAATTAACAGTAGTAAATTATGGTGTGACCATGGAAACTGGATGAACTAAACACCTTGTTCAGCAAGGCTGGCAAATCAGCTATTATTAATCCCTGATCAACACAGTGGTTGCTTAAATACATGTTCTTCCATTGAAAATATTGCTGTGATAATGAAAATTATGATTTAAAAGCAATGAATTGCAAGGATAACATCTCTTAGCACAGAGATTGAATATTTTGAAAGAATTAAATGCATTCATTATAGATGTATTTATTTTCTATTGAAGTTTTTCTGTCATTAGAGTGAAATTAGATTTAAACATGAACCCAACAAAGGTTTGGCATTTCTTTCATCTATTCTTCTTTCTGATTGCAGTGAGTTTTTAAAGAAGCACAGTCAAAACATTACCACAGCTTTGACTTTTCTTTCCATGTAATGTCTCAACTTGTGCTTCAGATGAAATAGGAGATCCCACGGTTCTCTGAAATGCCTCAGTGGGATTCCATAGGAATAGTGTCAGTTCACTCTTCTGGCCTGTTCTTGTTTAAGCTTTCTAAAATTCATGGAATCACAGAATACTTTAGAATCATAGAACCCCAGCCTGGTTTGTGTTGAAGGGACCTTAAAGCTCCTCCAGCTCCAACCCCTGCCACGGGCAGGGACACCTTCCACTAGAGCAGGTTGCTCCAAGCCCCTGTGTCCAACCTGGCCTTGAACACTGCCAGGGATGGGGCAGCCACAGCTTCTCTGGGCACCCTGTGCCAGCGCCTCAGCACCCTCACAGGGAAGAGCTTCTGCCTCAGAGCTCATCTCAGTCCTCCCCTCTGGCAGGTTCAAGCCATTGCCCTTGTCCTGTCCCTCCATCCCTTGTCCAAAGCCCCTCTCCAGGTTTCCTGGAGCCCCTTTAGGTTGGAAGAGGAGTTTATTTCACCCAGTGACCTGCTTAAAGCAGGGTCAACTTCAGTCTTAGATGGGGTTGCTCAGGGATTTGTCCTGCTGAGATCTGAGTATATGTAAGGATGGAGATCCCACGGCCTTTGCATGATCTAGTGTCTGAGCACCCCCATGGTGACAGCTTGCTGCTTGATAACCCATCATGGTTTCCCTTGCTTGGCTACACCCAGCCTTGCATCACCTGCAGGTCTCCATCCCCAGGGTGGTGCACTGCCGTCTTCAAGGTGAATGCTGAGTCTGGTGCCCATCCCTTCCTGACTCATCTCTGCTTAACAGTTACAATTTCATATTCCCAAATACCTAGATAAGGAGGATCCCAGTCTGGTCACACAGTTGGACTGTAGAAAGAGCAGAGTGCTGTTAGTCTTCTGTGGGAACTGTTGTCTTACCTCAAAGGAGAAGAGGGAGGAGTGCTGAAATGAAAAGAGAACAACAGAAACCATTAAAACAACAGCACCCTCCTCCTTTCTCCCCTTATTTTTCCTCCTATTGACAAGTGGAAATCCATTTTAAAACCTCTTTCATTCGGCTGGGTTTGCTCAGCAGGGAAAGAAGTAAGATGGGCCTTATGCAGTGAAGTACGTGGTGTGTCCTCCGAGTGTGCCAAGCCTTGCTGTCCTCCAGCTTGTGGTTTGGGCACATATGGAAAATAGCAGCACTGATTCCCCCCCCAAAAATCCCTGGCACTTCTCTGCATTTTGCTCATAGTGTTATTTAAAGGAAGCTGCAAAGCTCCCACAAGGTTGCATGTACTGGAATAGTGCAGTGACCTCAGGACTTCATTGTTCTTCTGTGGGAGTTTCATGGTCACTGTCCTGGGACGGGCCAATGCTTTTCTATGCTCTTTTGCACAAAGTGATTTGTCTCTTACTCCAAGGGGAAAAGTGGCAACAAGTGTAAACCACCGACATCACATCGGCCACAAGGCACTCGTGTCCTTTTGTGCTAAAGGCTGATAGCACTGAGGTACTTCTCATGCTGTGTTTCAAGGAGATCCATTTGAACTTTCTACTGCAGGCTCATTAGGCCATGAAGTTATTCCTTTATTTGGCTGTACTTCTGCTATTTTGCTCTTAAAATGGGTTTGTAGCATCTTCCTCCAAATACTTCTTGGGGATCAGGCCTTGGTCCTCTTTTTTCTCATGACAGACTTCAGTAATGTGAGCATAACATTAAGCCAGGGCAGAGGATGGTGTGTTTCCAACAGCATCACCCGCAAGCGTTAAACCATTTTAATCATCCGCTAGAAAGGTCTTATTTCAGCAGCTGCTTTGCATTTCACACAGAAGAACAAGAAGTCAGCTGGTATCCTGCAGTACCAAGGCAGAAAACTGAACAGTGCATTTTCACTGGGCAAGCTGTGTGACAGGCTGTTTTCCATAGCAGGGAGCCGCTCTGGATGTGGGAGTTTGGCATTCCCTTTTTCCTGATGTTAAACCAGAGTTCATGTAGTTGCCCCAAGGGAGAGCTGAGCACGTATTCCCTAAATCTGCTTAAAAATGTCATCTTCATCTTCTGAATTAAATAGCAAAGTAGGACGAGTTCTTCCACAGTTTTATCTGTTCAACCCAGATGACTTTTCTGTTTCATTTATTCACTGCGGGAGACTTTACAGCAACTTTCTGCAGATGAACATACTCGTTCTTCTACCTGAACCCAAAGCTGGCTTCCAGCAGGTTAATTTTTGTATTGCGGACACCAAAATGCCATAAACTCTGTGTAAAAACAAGGACAATGACAGGACCTGCCCTCCCACACCCTGCAATGCTACCGGACATTGTTCTATGCATCATTTCGTTGTGTGAGGGAGGTTTAGGGACACCAAAGAGAGAAAGCAGCAGAATTGCTTTGTCCACATGCTGCTTTGTGGAGCTTTCCCTTTTTCCAGTGTTTTCAGGAGTGAAAGTAGTCACATGCTGTAAAGTTTAATGGAGAAGGGGAGATATTTAACAGGATTTCAAAGCTGGCTGGTGCTTACTAGTGAAAGCAACGGGCTGCAGCACACAGCCCTGCCTTGTGAACAGTAGGCTCTGTGTAGCAGAGTGGGGAAAGCAGCAAGGATTGTGTTCCTAATGGAAATCACCAGCTGAACACAGCGTGAGCAGAATCAACTCGTTGTTTGTCATCTTTCACATTCAGGTTCGTGACTAAGTCATGTTGGAGCATGTAACAGCTTTGGCACAGTCTCACCAGTTTGGATGGGGAAGTCACTCCACTTTGTGCCATGAAATAATCATAACAAACACATCCAGCAAACAAATCCACCAGCTGCAGCCATCCCTCTGTGCTACCCTGTCCGCAAGGTGGAAGTGAAAACAGAGGAGATGGTTTTAAAGCTCACCTGTTGTTTCTAAGCACTGGACCCATGTGTAGGATGTGTGTAATTTTGACTTCCTGCAGGTTTCATTCTAGGCTATTGCTTGCTTCTGCACGTGTTATGGACTTCTGTCTTCTACATCAAGCTCCTTGTTTTCCATTTTCATCATTCCCTGTTCTTAATCCTGACCTGTTATTTGCAGCTGGAGAAAAGCAGTGTCCCCTGCTAGGTTTTACTACCTTACTAGTAAAGGAAAGATAGTCCATAGGACACGTGAACATTAAGAGAAACTGCATCTATTTCCTTTTCTCTACAGACACAATCTTCTGTTACTATAGCAAATGGTGAAGCTTATCACATGTGTTCACGTGGTTTCCTGATGAAATCTGTTTGTTCACCACATTGTGGTCCCAGTAGCTGAGCTGCCATTCTCTCAGGCATCTTTCTCAATTGAAAAGCTTCCAAGCGCAGCTGGACTTAGTGAAACTGTGGATATTACTGGCTGTTTAAATCCAGATCCTTGCATCCGTGAGAAAACATGGAGTGATGTTTAGTGGTGGACTTGGCAGTGCACGTGGAACAGTTGGGCTTGATGACCTTAAAGGTCTTTCTCAACCTCATTGATTCTATGATTCTGTAACATCCTGAACCCTGGAAACCTGTGGTAGTGGGAACATTGTCCTGCAAAAGGAAGCTCTCTTTTCCCTGCATGGTTATCCGAGGGTACGATGTGGGAAACTGCGGATGTCGGGTGTCAGCAGCAGTGGTGCGCCTGGAGCAGTGTGCACTGATCTCTGAGTCAGGGTGTTTAGCAATGCCTTGGGAAAGGTGCTGGAGTTTGTTGCTGTAGTGAAAAAACAATAATTCTAAGATGGAAAAATTACTTTCAGCATGGAAATATAATAAAAAAAAGACATAAACCTGCAGGAGACAGAGCGTTTGGAGTTAGGGATTAAACCTCAGCCTTCATTTGTCTTGAGGTATTGCAGGATTTTGGGTGGGAGCGTTGATCTGCTGGAGGGCAGGAAGGTTCTACAGGGGGATCTGGACAGGCTGGTTTGATGGGTTATGGCAAATTGCATGAGGTTCAACCAGGCTCAGTGCTGGGTTCTGCTTTTGGGCCAGAACAACCTCCTGCAATGCGCCAGGCTTGGG